>NC_020396.1:0-51482 GCF_000321355.1 Plasmodium cynomolgi strain B
AAAAAAAATTTTGCTCGAGTTTTGCGTGTTTTTAAAAATTAACGTTTCATTTGTTCTAGAATTGGGAATTATGTTAAATTTCTCCGTAAAAAAAAAAAAAAAAGAAAAAAAACTGCATATTTATAATTTAATGAAAAAAAATAACTGTTAAAACAATTTATGTCATTTAGTTGTTATAAGTTTTTTTTCCGTTTATTAACATTTTTTTTGCGTAGATATAATTTCTTCCCCATCTCCCAAGTGCTATTTTTTTTTTTTTCATTTTGCCAAATAATTATGTTCATGTGAACATAAATGCCTTCAAGTCCCCTCCCCCGCTATTTACCAAAGGGTGTACATTTACTTTTGGAAGTTCTTCATTATACACATATATATTATACATGTGCGCATTATCATTTATTATGGTACTTTTTCTCCCTTTTTTGCAACTAATATATAAGTTCATTAACGCAGTAATTGAGAAGGGGGAAAATTCCATTCTAATAACACCTCTCATTATGTAAGCATCGCACCCGAGTTAGGTATATCCTAATGTAGGTGATTCTGAAAAGGTAGTAAATTTCGACATTTTCTTAATTGTTAAAAAGGTGAAATAATTCAGGCGTTTATTATTATTTTTTTTATAATAATTTTCATGTCTTTTTTTTTAATCTTACAAATGAAAAAACATCTTTCCGTTGTTTTCTTTAAATCACCCTATTCTGTTTCACCTTCATTTCGCTGTTTTAATGTTCCCACAAATGTATATAAATGAAATGTGTGCATAAAATTTTTGTTGCAAGGGGATATAGATAAAAACACATCACGTTTTGATTAAATAAACGGGCCATTGTTCTTTCTTAAAAATGAGTCACGCTAATTACATATACTGTAATAGCCTCCAGTAATAGCGTAAAAAAGGTTACAAACACACACAAAAAAAAAAAACATTCGCAAAATTTAACATTTCGATTGAATTTATTTTCTAAATTAATTGTAACAAGAATTTCTCCCAATGTTTACATTTATTTGTTTATTTATTTAATCCTTGCTTTTTTTATATAGGATGTACGTTCCTCTGTTTATTTTTATTGTGACTCCTATCCGAAGTGTGTGTGTGCAAGTATTTTTCTGTTTTTTAATCTTTCATTCAGTGCTATTCAATCGTAAAATGAATGCCAGAGAGCACAAATGTTTATTCTTAAGCTTCCAACTTCATCCTCTTTAATTATGTCTCCCTATTTCATTTTACCATTTATGCGAAACTAAAACATTTAAGCCAGTTGTTTCCCATTATGTTCAATTTCCCTTTTAAAGCTAAAAAAATATAAAATTTGTGTGCGAAATGAGGTCATGTATAAGAACTACTTTTCCAGTGCACCATATTAAGTCCCCCTTTTGTGAAAAAAATGCCAGAAATTTTTTTATATACTAAGGCACAGTGTGTTTATTTACATTATACATAATTGATTGCGAATAATATGTACATATAGTTTTTTTTTTCTGAGGGCTGGGGACCTGATCTTTCGCTAAAAAATTGGAATCGAAAGTGAAAAACTTTTGTAGAACAATTTTTATTTTTTGAACCCCTCTCTGATTTGATAGGAATTCCAGTTAAATTACAAACAATATGTATACTAATGAATCAAATAATGAAAACGTCAATTTTTTTCATCAAATGATGTTGAACAAGAAAGTGTGCAATACTTTTTCAGGCTGTTATTCCTTGTTTTTATGCTTGTATTCTTGACGCACACACGGTGTTTAAAGGAGCCAAATGAAATCGTATTGCAACTACTTTTCATAACGGTTTTCCGATTTTCCGATTTTCCGATTTTCCGATTTTCCCGGCGCTTAACTCTTGTATAATAAACTTAAAAGGGAAGTAGGTATATTTAATAAAATCTTAGTACTTTCCTTTATAGTGGCAATACCGGGTACGTGTACCAATTCAACAATTCACACACAAGCATTTGACACCCTTTATTGAAACCCTATAACAAGTTTTTTTTGTTGATCACTATGAAAAATTTTTATTCATCTATACGCGACGTAACTCGTTCATAGTTACTTGTAGTCAATCATAATTAATGTAAAAGAAATAAATCAAACTTTAGACGCGCCTAATATTTCTACCATTGTTAAAACTAAAATAAAACGCTGGTTAATTTTAGATAATTACTTTTGCTAAACCGTTAGTATGGGCAGGCTAAATAACAATTGTACAATTATAATGATGAATTTCTTTACTAAAATGTGCTATGCAGTTTGGTCTTTTTTTTTATTAATGGGATTTAATTTTCCCATTTTTTTAATGAATAGACATTCTTTGGACCTCCACAATACATGCTATTTTTTACGCACATTTGTATCCTCCTTAGTGGAATGTATACATAGTTTCAGCTGTGCTGAATTGTGTAGGTAATAACATACTTTATTAAAAAAAACAATTTGACTTAACATCATTATTGTGGGAAAAAATGTAAAAAATTGGCTTATCTATATTTCCTATATTTGAAAGGATTAAGACATACTTATCTACATGCAGAAGTTAATGATACTCGGCATCCCGTGGCACATTACAAATATATCTAAGTTTGCAATAATTGTTCGCCATGCCGTGTATCATCAACTTATTTTGCATTTAGGTAGATCCATTTTACGTTATTCATAATATCGCTAGAGACTTTTATAAAAAATTATAGCTCGATCTACTGCGTACTGTGGCCAATCTGAATAGTTAGCTATCTCTCATATATATATAAACTTCTTTTTTTTTTGAACTTACGTCTAGCTTTTTTTTCATCATGTAGCTATATGCAACAGCTTTTTTTTTTTTTTTTTTTTTTTTTTTCATAACGCTTTAGCAAGTTGAAAGTTAATTAAGATTGTCTTAAATGTGCTCTTGCCTTTTCGGTTAATAGCTATAGCTGGAAGCTACATGTTCGGTTTTTTTTCGACATATTTTCACTAGCTGAAAGATCTTTATGGATGTTCTGCATTTTTTTTCCTCTTTTTCATGAATAGCCATGTGCATATAGTTTTTTTCTTTTTTTGTCCAAATGTTTTAGCTAGCTGAAAGATCTCTATGGATATTTTACATTTTTTCGCCTCTTTTCCCTGAATAGTCATGTGCATATAGCTTTTTTTTTTTAATGCAGCTTTTTTCAGTTGTAAAAAATATTTTTTTTTGTTGTTGTACCTAGATGAATGAAAAAATCTTTAACAATTGTTGTTTTTACATTTCTCATTTAATTTAATTTAGTTTAACTTAATTGTCATTTATTTATTTGTTATTTATTTATTTATTTTTTGTTTATTTATTTATTTGTTTATTTTGTGTTAATTCTTTTTATTTTATGTTTCCTGTTTTTTATTTTAAGTTCGTCATTCTCTTTTTTTGTCCATACATGTATTTCCTTTTTTAGCACTTTTTTTTCAAATTTTTATCTTTTCCATATTTTCAACTTCGTCATTTTTCCGTTTTTCGTATCTTCATTTTTTTAGTTTTTTCTTCAACCTGTCTGCATTTTCAGTTTTCCCATTAACATTTTCTACAATTTTTTATTCTTCCAAAAAATGAATACCTTCAAGTCGCTTTTTTTAATTTTCGCTTCGGTGCTGTATTGCGCCCACTCCGTAAGCCTTAAGGGTAGCAATAGCAGAGGAGATAATCATGAACTAAATATGATCTTGGATGGCAAAAGTAAAGTACAACTAATCAAAGCTCACAACAACTCATTCCATTCTGGCTTATACACAGACGAGTCAAAAAAATTCGTTTGCGAATGTACATGCACAGGAAGTAGTAACAACACTGAGGGGGGAAGTGGAAGCGGAAGTGGAAGTGGAAGTGGAAGTGGAAGCGGAAGTGGAAGCGGAAGTGGAAGCGGAAGTGGAAGCGGAAGTGGAAGCGGAAGTGAAAACGGAAGTGGAAACGGAAGTGGAAACGGAAGTGAAAGCGGAAGTGGAAGTGAAAGCGGAACAGTCGGAGGTAGCCATGATAGAAAACCTCCAAGAGAAATTTTAGAGGAATATAAAAAAAGAAAACAAGGAATAATTGCAGGATATTATGGTTCATGGAATAGTCAAGGAGATAGAGCCAAAAATATGACCGATTCTAGCCCAATGGTATCAATACTGTACATTGCTTTTGCTCGTATAAATATGTTTTATGATGTATCTAGACCATTTAACGGAAAGCAGAAATTTTTAGTAAGGAAACATGGACTAGAATATGAAACTTACGGAGTGATGCTAAACGAAATCAGGCGTATAAGGAAAGCTCGTCCAGACATCATCTTAATTCTATCATTAGGAGGAGAAACGTACATGATAGATATTACAAAAGATATTGATTATATGGACCAAATAGTTAAGCTTGTGAAAGATTTTGATTTAGATGGTGTAGATATTGACTGGGAACCACATGGCAGCTTTAACAATCTAAACGAACTAGACTTTTCAGAATATTATATTAAATTAATCAACTTAGTAAGAAGTAGTATCCCAGAAGAGAAAATAATCTCCATATCAGGATCATCCAATGCAGCCTTATCATGTGTATCGGTAAATGAAACATTTTGCAAAGACGATGACTCTCCATATAACACGAACTACTTGTCTCAACAAATGGGTAAAAACGAAGAGTTATACAAAGCATCGACTATGTTATCTACAGGAACTTTTGTCAATATTTTTAACACAGCGAAGGAAAAAATTGACCTTGTATTTATTCAGACGTACAACTTAGAAACGACAAACCCAAGTATAATGGTAGACATGTATCTATCCCATCTCTATTTCGGATTGAAATATAACATCACAGTTTTGCTAGGATTTTCATTAGAACACAACCGAGGTGGGTTCAGCCCAGATGATAGAGCATTAGTCGAATTAGTATCAAAAACGATTCATGACGAAAATCATAAGCACAATCGAGCAGACGGAGTAGGAATATGGCACTTGTTCATGAAAGAACAGTTGCCATCTGGATCATATGATATAGATGCGTTCCTCACGAATGTATGGAAAAATTTAAACCCCCAGGTAGAAGTACCAAAAGATGTAGTTACAACTCAAAACCCTGATGACTGTAACAGTATAGATGAATATGTTTCTGGACTTGTTGTGTCTAAATCAGGCGTGTACTACAAGCACAATGGAGCAATATGGAAAACTAGGTCATATTCAACCCGTGCTCCTGGTGTTGACAGATATGAATGGGACTTGGTCAAAATATGTTATGAAAAAGCGTGCAACGGAAAGGCGGCTCATTACTTTAACACTGATTATCAAAATGGATCTATAGTTATATGGAAAGGAGAAGCCTTCACTATTAAATGGTGGCAATCTGGACCTCCTGAAGGCGCGGCGTTGGAAGCATATGAAAAATTGGAAGCATCCGAATGTCCAGGACTCTCGGAATGGAACGAGGAGCACCCACATAAGCCAATTGAGGAAGATATCCCCTATGAGCAAGAGGAAGACGCGCCTCTGTAAAATGTGAGCGTAGAATTGACATATTTCATGCGTTGGTAGCGAAGAATGCAGGTGCAGATCAATGCTTCAATATATTATCACATTTGCTTTTTTCTTTTTGTAACACCTTACAAAGCGGTTGTTTTTTTTTTTTTTTTTTTTGTTTTTGTTTTAGCTTTATATCGTTAAGTTTGTCTTTTATGCTTTGTGCGTTGAGCTCAATGTGTGTTTCTTTTGTTTTTTTAATTATGAGTCCAGAGTTTTGAAATGAATTATAAAAACGCTGGCATCTAGTCGCGCTATATATACATAAATTAAACAAATATGAAAATAGAATACAATACTAACGGAATTGTACAAAAATGCACTCGCATATGCATCTGGAGATGTATACCTAGGCAACCACGTTCCTACATACAAATCATCACAGTTTGCTGGCAAAAACTGCAGACGGAAGCGTGTAATTAGCAATTAGCTCTAAACATTTCTTTCGGTTAAGTCACCTAAAACAGGCTAATGAGTTAATTCACTTAAAAAAAAAATAAGCAAAAGGAACAAATAAATAATATTATCTGTGGGATCTAAATCGACATATGGATATTTCACAATTTGATACGGTGTAAAAAAATCTGCCTTTCTGGCATCATCGTTCGTTTTATGTTGCTACAAAATTTGCGTTCAAACAGGGGGGAAAATATTCACCTATATGCATCCAACATATGTGTATGTTTTTCCAAATGTCATATAGGACATTTGCAAAACAGATGATCATAATTTTTTGTAGAGCCTCTTTGTTATTGTACTTTGTTCACAGAACGTCAAATGGAATGTACTGTACTTGCCTTCTTCTTCTGCCTCTTCCTCTGTCTCTGCCGCTGCCGCCACGATTGTTCTACAGAGAAATTGTGAAATTTCATTTTTGTAAAAAAGTTTTTTCTCATTTTTCTTATTTTTCTAACTGTTCTAATTGTTCTTATTTTTCGCCTTTTTTTTATTTCGGATAACATTTTTAATGAAAATAACACACCACATAGGTGTGTGAAGGTACAAAGGCTCATCCCTGTGGACGATATCGTAGAATTACCATGTTGTTACATATCGACTGTAATAATTCACGTGAAAACATAAATAAAATACAAAATACTAGAAGTATGTATATATAAATGAATATAAAAAAAATATAATCACCAGTAGTAATAGGATTACCCAAAGAATTGATATTAGAGGTATTCGAAACATCATTAAAAAATTTCTCTTCACTTGGTTCTTCTTGAACTGCATAATGAGCCGAAATGCTCGAATTTTCTGAATGCAGTGGTAACATTTTTAATATCTAAAAGGAAAGAAAAATTTTAAAATATCATCATTATTTTTTTTTCTCACCATGATTTAGGCAACATATGCCTTTTTGTCGCGAATGGGATGCATAAGTTACTATGTTTATAAAGTGGGGGCTTCAACAAAACGGTATAATAAAATAAGAAGGAAAATGATTCAACGAATCTTCATAACACTGTGAAGATCCAGCTATGGGGTCTACAAATATGGATACGTTCATTTATCAATATGCTTTGCAGCGACTATACAGGTTCATTGATCACTGCACTGAGGGCTCTTTTCTATCGTTCCACGTGAAACCCTTCAGGAGGCACAATTCTCCTTCTTAGCTCGCCTTATCTATATATTTCTTTTAAAAATATATGTCTACAAACGTGTGATGTAAATTAACTTTTCTCAAAAAGGATTACACTTATTACTCTGAAATTATAAAGGAGTAAAAATATCCTGTGCGGCAGAATTATTCTGTCAGTCTGCAAAAAAAAAAAAAAAAACACGCAAAAATGAAGAATCATTATGCTACACAAATTTAGCATATTTTAAATGGTTATCGTCAAATAGGTTAACGGAAATATACAATTTTTTGACCAATTTTTTGACCAATTTTTTGACCAATTTTTTGACCAATTTTTTGACAAATTTTTAAACCGTATTTTGTTCACAGTCAAGTTGTTCTCTGCTATTTAATATTTTCCAGCCATGGCGTAAAGGTGATGCACAAAGAAAAGCACTTTTACGTAATTCTCATAAATTGGGAGCATTCCCAAATTACGCTCAGCATGTCAAAACAGTGAAGCGGACTGTTAAGCAAACATTTTAATGTACTCACTTTTGTAGGCAATTGTTTTAAACCTACGGTTTGCAGAAATGTTCGCAGGGCTTTGGTGTTTTTATTTTTTCCGATTTTTTTTGCGATTTTTGGGCAAAAAAAAAAAGAGTAATTATCACTTCATGTCACAAAATTTAACAAGTCGTCAATCATTTAATTCAGCAATCCAACTGTTTCAGGAATGTCCACAAAAATGTGTAAACGCTTCCGTATTTTAAGGAGACCTTCTTTTAAAATTTAAAAATGGAAACAAAATAGGAAAAGTTCGCACGTTCCACCGGTGTAGTGCAATACTTTTGCGTTGATTTTTTTTTTTTTTTTATGTGTGCAACTTCAAATAAAATTATGCATACAGAGGATGTAAATTTTCAGTCATGTTGTCATCAAGGTTGTTCAAGTGACCAAAAAATTATTTAGCTCAATCAGTAGCTTTATCATAAATATGGACCGCGACATCATCAAACATGTTCCCTTTGCATTTTAAGGTGGGTACATTTTTACATATGTTTATGCATGGAAGTATTTTTTTTTTTTTTTCCTCCTTTCATTTTGCATATCCCATTGTTCACAGGTTTAATAAAAAGGAAAATTATTTATTTTCCCATATGACAAATTTTGACTAACCCCGTTTGGAAAAAAGAGAAACCACCAGACGTTTGGGAGGTTGATACCATTTGGTGTTTGAAAAAAGGGAACCACTAAATGGTTGCGAAACTGAGATAAAAATGAGTGAACCTTTTTAAAAACCCCAAATAAATAATTAAACGCGTGACCCCCTTAGGGGTAGGTCCGATGCACACGTTTAGCACAATGAAAATTACGTGCATTTTTTTTTCTTTAAATTGTTTAAGAAATCACTTAATTATGTGGCGTGCTGAGAGTTCATGCGCTGTGTACATTTTGCATCCGTCCTATATTAATCTTCATCGCAACATACACAAAAACAGGTTGTTTTTTTAATGAACCCATATTAAGGGGATTTCATTGGAAGTACACTCCTTTGTGTAAAAACTGCACAAGCAACAGGTGGACCACAAAAAAGGTGCATATAAAGTGAATAAAATTTTCATAATGTGCGTGTAGAGATGTATTGCAAATCCCTAATGAACATTTATTCCCCAAGAAGGAAGCAGAAGCAACGACCTGGCAACCCCTTTTTAAATATTTTGCAGGCACAAGGAGAACATTTCTTCCCTCGAAAAATTGACATATTTGAATTTCGCGTTTTCCTTTGCCCCACAGTGATTCGATTCACACTCCCTCGCTTAAAGCAATTTTAACAAACGTAAAAATATAACAGTGTATAAGGATCACATACATCATTTTAAATTTTGCAAAAGTTTACCCATTCGAGGAAAGGAGAATCCATTTTTCCTCGCGCAAAGTGATTACCAAGAAATAAAAATTAACTCTATATTTATTACGTATGCATTTTGGTGCTTGGGAAAAATGATAAAAAGTGCCCCATCTTTTTTGTTTGCAAAAATGGCAAACAGTAAAAAAATGAAGCTTTCTTACATATATTAAAAAATTCTTTCGTTTTTAAATGTATAATATACATATATTATAATATATATAAATATGAATAAAAATGATCAATTATTATTTTTTGTTCAAATTTTTTTTCATATTCTAACAAAACTGGACGACCGGGGTATCGATCCCCGTACCTCTCGCATGCTAAGCGAGCGCTCTACCACTTGAGCTAGTCGCCCTTAATCAGTTTAACCTGAATGTAAAACTAACAACATAGGTGCAAATGTTTATAAAAAGGTATTTACCCCTTATTGTTGCAATATGGCCGATACTACCCGCAACCATTTTTCTCTTCAAAAAAAAGATTAAACTCGGATCGCATAAAAATATACAAGCGCCCGGCCTCCCACTAAGCGGTAAATAGGTACCAAAATGATCATCCATTTTTTTGGCCCCACAGTGGATGCCAATTTATATGCAAATAGTTACAAATATATATACGCACAATTGGAAACTGTTTAAAACATTTTAAAAAAAAAAAAAGAGAGAAAGCGTTATCCATTTAATACTTTTTTAAGCATATCTTGAAAAGCCCCTTCCATCTCCAAATGAAATTTTACGCAAAATTGGCATTTATATATGAGCGGTTAAAAGGCTAGAAAAAGGGTTCGCATATGTAAAAACAGGGGAAAGCTAAAATGGAGTAGCGCCACACGCGATATATAATACAATAGATCATACAAAAATTTTGTCACATCATATTATGATCTATGAATATATATATAACATGTATACCGATGATAGCTCAGTTGGTAGAGCGGCAGACTGTAGTTGTAATGGTTATCTGTTGGTCACCGGTTCGATTCCGGTTCATCGGATTTTTTTTTCTCACAAAAAAGGTGAAGAAAAAGAAAGCAATTGTGCAAGTTCAAATGAAATTAGAAATGTATAGCATTATGAAAAAAGCCAAATATGTATTCTTATTAATCTATACTGTTAAAATCAAATGCTTTACCTTCTTTATCCTTTTCAAATTATGCGCTTACCTAATACGGCGCAACTTTTTTCACTTCGCGCGCTTTTCACAAATAGCTCATAAATACTATTGTTAAACGTTGCGGATGATAAATTTATTCCATGTATGTTTAAAAAAGAAATTTTATTGGCCACTTCTACTCCGTTAGCGTAAAGAAATGCGAATGAAGACGTAAAGCAAACCTTCCACAAAAATTTTCCACAAACGCTGTCCTCCCCCTGTTCATGTTTTTTCCTCACTCTGTAGTGCTCATATGATGGCGAGCTAATGTTTCATCATCCAGGCGAACTTTTTGAACTTAAAATTCGGATGCACAATACGTGCGTTCAAAATTTAACCTCCTTTGAACAACAAATGAACAAGTGAGCACCCAGGTTAACACGTTTTGGTGTCCCTGTTAGAAAATAAATTTAAAATAAAATAAAAAATGTGTGCATTTCTGTGCACGCAAGAAAAAAAGGAATTTTTTTTTTTTTTTTCCCTCTTCATCCTTTATGTACAAAACGATGTTGTACCCTTTTGCATATAAATGTTGCTCCTCAAGCGGCTCACACGGAAAGAAGTGGAAGTTGCGTCATATCAAAAAGGTTTTTTCTTCCCCACACATCTTACCCTTTGTGTTTTTTTTTTTTTTTTTTAATATAAGCGAGTTAAAACATACACTAATGTGTTCCATTTGTGGCACGTTTTTCGCCCTTCCCATTTGTTCATAACAAATTTTAATGTAAAAAAATATTGTAAAGCTTAACGCGTTAAGCGAAAGTACGTTTTTTTTATTCGTTCGCCAACACGTGTAAAGCTACATAAATTGGTATATGTAAAATTTTATACCATTACGCATTATCCGTAGTATTAAAAATGTCCCCACAGAACTTGTGGGCACTCCTACGGGACTTTTTAATTCAAAAGATGAACGAGGTGGTGATAAAGCGAAAAGTGGATCCCCCCCCCCCCCTTTGTTAAATCACTTTCTTCAAAATTTCGCCTTACTTTTTATATTTCATCCATATGATGAAAAAAATATGCAATTTTGTAGCTTTACGAATTATTTCCTCCAAAAAAAAATTTATATCACATGTGTTTGCTTATAGGGCCCATTTATTTGGCATCATCCTAAATGTGTGTCCGTCTGTTTCATTTTATTTCGTTGCATTTTTCAAATTCGCAAAATTTCAAAATTAATTAATCCCACGATGGACACTGGCAGAGACACAAACGTGATTAATACAGGCATCAGAACCCACGTAGGGTTGTACGCGTCCTCTAAATGAATGAGCTGCGCCACTGAATGAACTAATTTTTTTCACTCTGGTAAAGACAATATGGAAGGAACTGCGCAGCTTCGTAAAATCATTCTGTTCGTATGAGAAGTACCTTCCTTTACCTCCCCTACGTTTTAGTTTGAATTCACAAATATCATATATTCACTGAACGAAACTGTAAAAAAAAAAAAAAAAAACACATTATTACATAAGATGTGTATATGATAAAGCGGGTGCGCATTTCTGCAAAAGGCAAACATGCCCATACATGTAAAACATAACACCCCCCGCCTTACTCGTTCCTGAGGAGTTTAAGTCTACTTTGGTGAAAAATTTTATAAAGTCTGGTTTTTTCATATTCTTCAAAACGGATATAATTTCTTCTGCATCGATTAGGCCTTAAAAAGAAAAAAAAAGCACATCGTTACATAAAGGGGTGCACAACATGCGCATTCGCGCACTCACGCACACACATGTACTGCATATGCTCGTAAAACCAAAAGAGCCGCATCTACTCGCAACTGGAATTGCCACTTTGTGCCGGAACCAATAAGGACGGTGGTAAAGGTGGATTTAAAATAATTTTGCCAATTTGTCCATCCTTCCCCCACAATAACACCTTCGTGCCCTCTAACAGGTCACAATTTAACCACACAAGGGGATGTGCACATCTTTGAGCATGTCCAAAATGCGGTACACCATTCAACGCTTGCACCTCGAACGTGCTTAATAAAATGAACTCACCATCTCTGTTCAAATCATATTCCACAAACTCTTCATACACTTCTTCCTTCTCCTCTTCGGTCATATCAACCGGCATATGGTTTAAGAGTTGAGCTCCTCTGCTTTTCTGATAAAATGATACAAAAAAATGGGGGTAAAATAAATATGAACTACATCGTATTTACACACATGCATTCGCTATCTACATGCGCACACAACCCGGCTCAAGGTGTTTCCCTTTTTACCTGAGATTTTAACTTTTTCCAAAATGTTGCAAACAGGACGGGGATAAAAATTAGCTTCAAAGATGGCAGTCTCATAATATCACAAATGCTGTTTATTTAAAAAAAATGTTCTCAAAAAAAGGGGAAGAAACTTTATCAACAAAAAATTTTAATTGTTAATTTTTCGGCTAAGTACCTTCCTTTGCAACTTTACCGTAGACTAAACATATGTGTAAAGTATGTTTGTAATTGTGCGAGGTGCAGCCTTTGCTATGCGCAAGACGCAAATTGGGGGTCTTAAATTGTGAGCTGTTCGGGTTAAAATGGCAACACTAAAAAATCGTAAGCAAAACACTGCAACATACGTATATAATGTACTCCCTCCTAATTTACATTTACATGAGCAAGTACGACTTGAATGAACTTAATCTCCCAAAGGATAGGACCGCATATAAGCGAGTGATGAAAAGATTATCTTGTGAGTTTATTCTTTTTTTTTTTTCTTTGTTATTTCTCTCAACTGAGGAAGTGTTCCATAGCTCCCATATTCTTCTTCTTTTCCATCCCCGCTCTTTATCATGTGCACTGCTGAGATGTGCGCTGTCGCGTTGGCAGGATTAAAATAACTCGATAAGTCTCAACTCACAAACAGGATGAAAAAGAAGTAAGCTTCCGTAATGATGTTTCTAAAATAACTCCGCTTTTACATAATTGTTCACCTCACATGGGTTATCATTTTTGTGAATATAAAACGCGCTTTGAAAGCCCTTCTCGTCGCTTCTCAAAATTATAGTAGAACATTCAGTATTAAACGCAACTTTGAACAAGCTTTTAAAAAGGTTTACCCCTGTTGTGGAGAAGTGTAGAGGTATTTTCACTTTCCTCATATGTGCGGGAAAGGACCTTTTAAAAAGGTACATTTTTTTTTTTTTTTTTTTTTTAAAAAGATATATATAGAATTTTGTTTTATTTTTCACAACGCATAAGTCATCCTGGAAGTGTACGTGTATGTATGTACTTTTCCCAATCGGTTTCAAAAAAATTGTTCTTCTCCCTTCGTTGCTACTTTCACAATTGTCCCAAGAATAAGTGGGTGGATGGGTATTCCCCGTTTGTGTGCCCTACTACTTTGTTTTAGCTAAATTGTCACTAAATTTTTCGTTTTTTTTTTTTTTTTTGTCGTTTCCAAAGCTGCTTGCTCTCTTAGCGCTGCTACATTGAGCAACATATTAAAAAAATAATTCCGCGCAAGAGGAGGTAAACAATGTGTTATACATTTTGCATATCAGCAAAATGAATATATAAGTGGGGGCACTTGAATTTTCCAAATGAAGGCTGAACATTTTCCCCTCTCTTCCACCCTCTTTTCATTATGTACATTTTTAATTGTTTCTCTACCACTACTGCCACACGTAAGAGAGATTTTATAAAAGGAAAGGGAAACACACACGCGCAAGCGGGGACGTACACGTTTGATTTATCCATCCCAATGCCAACCCCTTTTCGAGGCATCGCTGACTTTTGCGTCAAGTAATTTAAGACCAACCTGTGCGCCGTATATCTTCATTCCCCTCCCCTGTCTCCCACAAAAAATGAACAGATTGAAATAACACACATAAGGTTTGCCTACACGTGCATGCGCATATTGCACAACTGTTTATGCACACACCAACATGCTAACAACACGTGCCACCACGCGTACACAGGTTGTTGACAAAATGGCTGGTGATGAAACCCCAAAGGACCAAAATTCAATGTTCGACACAAGCAACAGCATAAATCACCTGACCGGAAATGAATTCTATTTCTACTCTAACGACGATGCGGGGGTCTATAGGAAAAAGATGTCCAGTGAATTCCAAATTGAGGAAGCGAACACCAGTGAGCGTTGCGAGTTGCCCCCCGTAACCACGAATGATAGAAACGTCAGGGGGGACAAAGTGAAAAACCTAAAGAAAAACGAGAAAGAAGCAGAAAGAAACAAAACACACAGAGAGATCAAAAAAAAACAGGGGGACACAAAAGACTACTTCTACACTGACAAGATAAACATGCAACACACGTATGAGGAAAGAGAAAAATTTGTCTTTGAAAAGGAAATTGACAAAGTACATGATGTATACAATGGGGAAGAAATAATGAAAATTATAAACAAATTAAATTCTATAAGGAAAGAAATTGAAACGGTCATATACAAAAAGTTAGAAACAAAATACATAGAGTTCCTCACCATGTCCAACAAGATTAAAGACATTGAAGTCTTCATAGCAAATATTAAAAATTTAGTGTCAGAAAATACGAACGAGTTGAAATTTCTGCAGGAAAAGAAATATAAGGAAAGTCTAAACATAGTTAATCTTGTGACGAGAAAGAAAAAATTTCAGAAAATAAACTTAACAATTTTAACCATATATATTATCCACATATATGATAAATTAATTTTTAAAAATATTTTAAGAAAAGATTATGAGTATGCATCCCTAACTTACTTCGAGCTAGCCAAATTTTTGAACACACATGGAAAACTTCTCCACCACCTTAACTGTATACACCATTTGAAGGAAAAGAATTTGGTAGATTATTTCAACAGATTGAAGCAAAAAAATCAGACAAATTTTGTCGAATTTTTATTTGCAAATAATGGGAATAAAAATTTACAAGCACAGTTAGAAAAGGCCTTCAAAATTTATTTCTTCCTTTTTAAAAAAAAAAACTCCAATTTTATCGAAAATTTGCTAGCCCATGTCTATCAATGCTTTCGCAAAATTTCAAAGCAGGTTATTTTTTCCTTCGTAATTGTAAGCAAAAAGGGCGACGGAAGCAGTGCTAACCAAAGGGAAAGCAAACAAAAAGGAAATCACCGAGATGCTTCCAAAAAAGAAGCACAAAATAGTAAGCACCTCAAAAGGGAGGAAATGGATAACTCCACTTCAAAACACCTTGATGAAGAAAAAATATTATTTTGCTCAGAAGACAAACAAAAAAAAGCCCAACATTGTGAATTAAAAACGAGTGATTCGCACGAACAGGGGATTAATAATACTCCTCCATTCTATCACACAAGTGTGCATCAAATTTTGAATGAGAAAATCCCCAACCACGGGAAAAACTTCGCACAGAGTAGACACCCTAACCAAAATGAAGGAACATCCCAGGGTTTCCCACATAATGCGGATAATATAAACGATGTAATTAGCTGCACATACGAAAATGCAGAGGAATTAAAAACGGGAAGTAATAAAAACATACACAATAACTCCCATTCAAATGAGAATAACCCAAAGGACAAACTCCAAATTGACATAAACCAGCTTCAAGAAGAAGACAATTTTTTGTTTATTCCGCTAAACGAGTTGGTACAAAAATTAAACGAAAAGGGCTGCTTCCTTTCGCTTGTTAAAATATACGAAATTGTCTTTGATGTCCTGAACAAGTATGACTCCATCATCATTTATTTATTAAATTATACAAAAAATGAAGCATCTAGCGGCGGTGCGAAAGGGACAAAGATGGATACCATCTCACTTAATGCTAACAATAAAAAACACACAGTATGTGCCGCGAGCGATTTTTCGAAGCACCACACCGATGGGGGAAGTGACACCCCTGGAAGAGATTCCCCTGATCGAACTGGCAAGTCACAGAGCGACCATTCTGAGGATAACGAATTAGAGAAGGACGACTCCGCGATAGAGAAGGACAACTCCGCGTTAGAGAAGGACGACTCCGCGTTAGAGAAAGGACACATCTTGGACGATGCCACCTGGGAAGGAAATTCCCCCCAAGGAGGAGACCACCCTGATAACTTCAGCTTCTACGACCTATTCAACGAATATAGAAGCGAGAAACGTTTTTCCACTTTCTCAAAATTTTATCAAATGAGCGACGGTAGTACGTGTTCCCCCCAAATAACTGATTTTGTAAAAAACATCGACATTGAAAATTCCCCCTTTGCAGAATATTCCCAAAAAATTAAAGAAAAAATTGAATCATATTTAAAAGGTAGGAACATCCATTATGACCATTCCGAGGCATTCCTGTATTTCGCACTAGACAATGCGAATAAACTGATAAGTGCCAAAAATAAGTTCCTAAAAAATATAGAGAAAGCGCTCAAAACGATTATCGAACATATGAAATTTGAGAACTTCGGTTTTCATTACATATTCCGGTTTGCAGTGGTCACCATTATGTTTTGCCTGAATTCGTTTCTCTTCGAGAGGAACTCATCAAACGGTCGCATCTACCATTTGGTGGTGGACAACCCACGTGGAATTCTCCCAAAGGAAGTGTACCACGAAAAGGAGGTTAAAAATGAGGACGTAACGGAGAGCCAACGGGAGGGACAACAAAATGGCAATCCCCCAATTCTGCGCAACGAAAAGCAAAGCCACGATCATCTTCGGGAACACCACCAGACACACATCGAAACAGAAGCGCGAAAAGTTATTAACAAAACCGAAGGGGAATTACCAACCTACCCAGATGCTCACGAACTGGGAAGTAAAATGAAATGCACAGAATTTGCCAAAATTGGGAAGGCACAAAATGGACAAAGTAGCACAGAAGAAGCACACCCACGTGCAGCTCATATTGTAGATAACAAATCGAGTGAGAAGAGTCAACCGGAAAGGCAGAATTACCAACCAGATGTGGAACAAATATGCAGAGAATATTTTCTAAATGAAAGTGCACCTTTCCGCTTTGCAGAAAAGGATAAACGAACCCAATTCTTCTACGATCTGCTTAAAAGTAGTCTCATTTTTGAAGAAATGGAAAAAAAAATTAAAAATAATTTACCCCATTTGTTTTACTTCAATGGGAAAAAATTAAATGATGCCATTAATAAAGACAATTGGGTTCGCATACCTGCAAAGATAAATCAATGCATCTTTAAAAAGAAATTCCATTTTTTTCACGTTATATCGCTATATAAGAAAACGTTTTACGTTTTTTTGAATGTTCCCTTTTCGGAAAATCCCCTAATCAGTTTTAACTTCAAGAGGCTAGAAGAAAAGTTGTGTTCCGAGACGGACCTACCCCCCGAGCTTACGAACGCGCAGGGACATGAAAATTGGCTCTCATCTAAATTGAGTAATCATGCGAGGAATGACACCAGTTGGAGTAAATCCACCACCCTTGATAGTGATCCATCCGAAGTGAAAAAAAAAAACGAACAACCTTGACTCAGACGAAACGAGCGAAGAGGCCTACCTGAACAAGACAAACAAAATGGTGAATAAGAAGGAAAATTTCCACATTATTAACTTTGACATCGTTTTATCAAACAGTAGCAGCATGCTCATCTGTGTGCTACAGAATTATTTAATGCTGGAAGAGCTGCTGCCCAATTTGAAGGACGAAATAAAACAGTACATGTTAAAAGTAATCGATTTTTACATGTACATATTATGCTGCTATTTTATGAAAAGGGAAACCTTGGAAGAACTCCTCATTGACTTAAAAAAATACAACGACAGGTTAGGCATAAACAATTTATTTTTTATTATAAAGAAACAAGAAAAGTACAAACATTTGTACAACTTTTTAATTTTTTACACTGAAGAAATTCGAAATAATTCGGATAATTATCGCTTTCTTGATGCCCATAATAATTCCCATCATCCTTTCCAAAATAAATACAACGTAACAAATTGTAGTAGTGTGACGGATGGTTTCTGTCCACCTCTCAGCTTAAATAACTTTTGCAAAATTTACAGCTCCACGTGTCACTACGCCATTTCGGAAAAGATAATTTCCATCGAGTCGTTGTACTGCTTGGTTAGCAAATTGAAAGAAGAAATAATGCCATCGGGGGGGGTCCCAACGGAAGAAAAAATAGGCGAAGTGGGAACGTTCATCGGGTCCAGTCATCTGCCTAATGGGGAACCCAACCAGAAGAAGAATACCCAATGCAGCAGTACTATGAGTAACCACCGTAGTGACGTCGAATGGGCTTCCCTTCTCCCCTTCTTGGAGCAAAAACTGCACATCGTGGATGAACTACGAATTCTAGTTTATTGCGATTCGCTGTATGATCTTGTAGACAGCAGTAACTACATCAGTGAAGTTGTGAAGTTAGTTAATGACGCGTGTAGTGCGCTCAGAGGGGGGAGGGACGCAACGGACGGTTGCAACATCGGAACAAAAAAAGATTTACAGACAAGTTTACGGACAAGCTTACAGACAAATTTCCAAACGCATATGAACCAGTTCATGAATTTATACATTAACATACTTAATGACGCGAAAAGAAAATTAACGTTCTGCTGCGACGGGGTCGTATCAGTCGTAGTTCACTACCTACTATGGAATTTAATAAATTACATCTTTAACCTAAATAACATCGAAATTGTTCACCAGATTAGGAGTGAAGTGCTACCAGTAGTAGCCCCCTGTAATAGGAACAACCCACCAGGAAGTCCATCTGCCCCCAAAGGTAGCAGCCAAGGAAGGATAAACCAGCGTGTGCCCATCCCAGGTGCAGGCCCCAAAGGGAGAGAAGAATTTATGGGGAACGAGAAAAAGGAGGCCAAAGTTTTATCCTCTCGGAAAGATGCAAAATTCGCGGGAGCCAACCTCGTCAGTAATAATAAATCGGACATAAGAGAAGCAAGTACACAAAAGAAAAGTGATGATTCTACAATCAGTAACAACAGTGGCAACTTTCTTGGGGATGCACCTCAAAACGTAGTAAACACCTTAAAAAAATTCTTCAGCAAAATTTCAAAGTCCATAATTCAGCATATAACCAATTTGGAAAGAGAAGTAGAGGAGTACTTATCTCAAAGTGAGAGTGACAATAACCCCATCTGTGATGTGCGCAATTCTGTGTACATGAATCTATACAGAGAGCTAAAAAATGTGCACTCGGAAAGGCACAGATTTTACTACATTTTTCTCGCAAATGGGATAAATTATTACGATCAATATGTAGACCTCCATTTGTGTAACTTGCCTAAGCTCGACCAATTGGTTAAATGTGCAAATGCAGATTTCTTCCAGTATAAGCACGTGCATTCCGTCATTCTGAAGTACCACCACTCTAAGCTGGTACCTGAGAGCTACGTTACTCAGTACGAAATGAGCGTCTTGAAAGAAATACAAAGTAAAATAAAATCACGCATTGTGTGATGGGAAAGGAAAGGCAGACGGGGGGAAACTGACCCCACGCAAAGCACACTCGTCTGTTCGCAAACCTGTACGTACATGAGCGCGACGCCATACACCTGCGCGCGCGTCATCTACAAAAATGCATAACTTGTAATATGCAAATGGTTAGGGGTGGCCAAAAAAGTCACTTTGTGCAGACTGCAAAAATGAGCTCATTTGCGCATTTTATCAGCTTTGCATTTGATCAGCTTTGCATTTGAACAGCTTTTTTTTTCGCGTTTCCACTTCACATTTTTTCGTTTTCACTTCCCCTTTTCGAGACTTCCGCACGCTCGATGTTGTTAACGCAACTTTACCCACATGACTGAACACATTCTTGATATGGCCCGCACGTCCACCCGCTTAAACCCATTTTGATGAATTAAATTTGCTATGAAAAAGTTGGGACGCGGTGTCGCGCGAAGGTATATTTTACGCTGTGCTGTAATGTGCACATTTGCGCACATATACATATGCATGTATTCATTTTTGTTTTTTTTTTTCCACGATTAATAAAATCATGGATCTCAACTTTTTTCTGGTAAACACAGTGCTCATTTTTTTAAAAAAGAAAATTGCATCGTTCCTCTCCTGCTGGATCTCCAAGCTATTTAAATTTGTTTTTTAATCCCCCCAATTTTCATCATACCGATAGGGAGAAGCACCTCCAACTCGATCAATTTTATTTCCCCTTCTTACGCGCTCTCCGTCTCCATTTCGCAACATATGAAGCGAAAGGGAAAATCTTGGACGAGCAATCTCATTTTGTCGAAAATGCCGAATTGACAGATCCGCAGAAGCGAGTGAACTAAACGGTTAATCCTTGCTGACGTTCAAACGGGTGAAGTGGGGGGAATTAGCGGCACTCACAAGGGTACGTATAAGCATATATATATATTCCACACTTCATATGTTAAGCTAACATTGGCCACCCCCTTGAGGCTTTCCCATACGCAGCCAACAGGGCCACCCAAAATGAACAGCTACAAACCCGAAAACGAAAACCCCGTGTTGTACAACTACAAGGAAGACGAGGAAAACCACCATATCCTTAACGAGCAAACGATAAAGGAGCACTTATATAACCCAAGCGACTTGTGCAACCTAAACTATGATGAAGATAAAATAAGTGTAGACGAAATTTATGATATGCTAAGGGACATAAAAGACCCCGAATATTCCTACACATTAGAAAATTTAAAAATTATTGAGAAGAAAAACATATATGTAAATCTGCAAGAAAAAAATGTCACTGTTTATTTTACTCCAACCATTCCGAACTGTTCCCTAGCTACACTAATCGGTTTAATGATAAGTATAAAATTACAATTCTCTCTATCCAACTGTTTCAAAATAAATATATACATATTCCCAGGGTCTCACAATTCTGAGCATTCCATAAATAAACAACTGAACGACAAGGAAAGAATCGCAGCGGCGATTGAAAATTCACACTTGTTCAATGTCATCAAGAGTAGCATCACATACAACTACCCGGTCGTTAACTTTTGACGCGTACTCACAACTGACCGTGGATGACACTAAATGAGGACCCACACCCACCATCTCAATGGTAAGGACATTATACATTATGCCGCCCAAAAATTAACACCACGTAATATGTAGCTATATGTGGAACCTCCTTTTACCTAGTCTGCACAGTGCCACCTCTCCAAAATGACCTTCCATTTTAACGTATAAATTTTTTCTTTTTTTTACTTTTTTTTGTTTTTTCATCTATAAAATCCTCAAAATCATGTTTAATCGTTTATTATCCCTCCGAACCAAATCTGAGTTCGAATGAGCTTTTCCCTCCACACTGGATGATTGTGTCAAAATTTGGAAGACAGTGCCGGAAGTATTTTTTACCTGCACTGTCGAGCATGAATTAACAATCTCGAAAAAGAAAAAAAAAAAAATTCCAAATGGAAACAAAATGGGAAGCAAATATGCACGGAAATTGAATCATATGCGTCTTATGGGCATGTATATCATGTGGCGGGTGCAGCCAAACATGCGCGGATGCGAACCAAACATGCGCAGATGCGAGCCAAACATGCGCAGATTCGAGCCAAACACGCGGTAGATGCACGCCGAAAATACATCAAATTAATTACAAATTGCTGTGCATCTATCTTCAAAAAAGCGTGCACGGTACGACACGATTAGAAAAGCCAATCTAGCAATCAGACAGGGGCAGAAATGCATTTAAAAAGGTGGGAAATTTTATTAGGGTTGCGCGAGGCCCTTTCCACTTCGACCGAGACGAGTGAAAACGGGCATGTAAAACTACATTTTTTTGTAGAATGATAAACAAAGTGAAGTGATGTCATGAATCGAAACATGAGCACATCAAGCGACACATGAAAAGGTCAACTGGTACATAACGTAACCACTGAACATTCGAGCGGGTCGTTCGCCCAGTAACCCAATGCACACCTACTACGCGGGCCAACTTGAACACAGAACAACCAACGAAACTTCTCTACACTAATACAGTATGCCCTCTCGACATCCGTGCCTATTTACTTCAAAAGGGGAATCACCATAAATAGGTGCGACGGGGAGGGTCGCATTCAAACGCAATGAGGTGTGCACTCAATGTATCAACTGTAAAGAGCAGCCGTGTTACATGTCCTACAATGAAAAATTGACTATATTTTTGTAGTATAAATAATAAACCATTTCAGGGGCCAGCAACTCCACGCCGTTCGAGTTGTCCCTAACGAACAAATTGTACTGGGGCTCCTCTTCGGGTTCTTGAAATGGTGAACCCACATAATGATCCAGATTTTCTCTTATTCGTAAAAATGAACGCTTTCTTTTTTCCTCCATTTGTTTGTTTTCTTTTTCCTTTCCTTTTTCTTCCCCTTGTTCGTTCCCTTGTTCTTTCCCTTTTTCCATTTTTTTTTTTTTTTTTCTCCTTCTCCATTCCCCCCCTTGCTGCGACTCCTGCTCTGTAGACTCATCCACCTCGTAACAGAGGAAATTCTCTTTACCAAAATCATAACAAGATTTGTAAAAAAAATACATGGGGCTGTTTTTATAATACCCTGTATAAAGTATTGGAAAGAGGGACGAAGGGTGGCTCAAATTCTGAATGCTAATTTTATTCTTTATAAATAAATTTATGTAAATAATAATATACTTCCAAATATCATCATCTATATTTTTATGTTTCGGTTGAATATTTTCTATTATGTCAAATTCGTTTTCTTCTTCGATAACTTCGATGTTAGAATCTATTAATTCAAAGTCGGAGATGAAGAAGCTCCAATTATTTAGGTGTTTGTTCTTTAATACTAGTAGGTAATTCCCTATATTGGAAAGGGCCACTAGCATGTCATAACATTTTATCCACCTTATCTGTTTGAATCCTTTGTAAGCAGAAATGTTTACCTTCACTGCATTCTGTAAATCCATGTGCTTCAAATCGTAAATGTATAGTGTGTACTGCCCAGACTTTAACGACACAACAAGAAGGTATGATTGGTAAATGTCTTCACTGAAGCAGCACAACTCATGCACTTCCTTCTGAATTGGATTATGAATTGTGTGATAGAGGCATATCCGATCTATGTAGCTGTACATCTCATTGTGTTTTCCCCCTTGCGTTGGAGAGCTCTTGTTTGCCACTATACCGGAAGTAATGTTATTTTCCAATTGGGAGGGCGCCCCCCCTGTCATGCACTGCTGCAGGGAATTCCCCTCATCCGATATAGACATCCGATTCGAATGGGAAACCCCACCCATACAGTGGACACTATACTTGTACGTAACCTTGTACAGGAACACCTTTTCCAATGTCCTCACACAAAGCAGGTTCCCCTTCTCCCTTATGGCAATATCCAGCGGGGTTGTTATACCCAGGTAAATTTTAAACAGAAAACTTAACTCTATTTTTTCGTCAAAAGGGTTTTTGTTCTGTACCTTCCCCATGTAATTATCGCAAGCCCTGTAAATTTCATCCGATAAGCACTCAATTTTGGAATATATTATGTTATTCCTTTTTAGCGACTCCGCTTTTTTGTTTCCCTGTTCGTCCAAGGTGGTACGCCTTTTCACGTAATGCATTTCGAATGCGAGGACATACGAGGGGGTTCCCACATATATGTAGTGCTTTTTCTTGTCTATGTCCCTATGCTTATTCAAGTTTTTAAAGCTGTTTTTATTTTTTAGCAAACTGTGAGGAAAATTAAAGTAGTCCGTTTTTTCCCTCCCGGAGTAGTCAAAAATGTAGCAGTCATTTTCTTTTTCGAAAATTTCCTCGTCTTCCTCCTCCCCTCTGGGCATGTTACCCCTTAGGGTTTCTCTCTTCAGAAGGGCATCCAAATTGTCGTATATGTTCAACGTGGTTGGTAATTCCTTAGACCTCCTCTTGCTCCTTTTTTTGTACACACAGATAGGGAAATATCCACTCAGCATTTTCTTTAAAAATTTCCGACTATTTTCATAATTTTCAAAAAATTTGATCAACTGCATGGCTTCTTCGTCCTTCTCTTCGCAGACGCTTGCGCCCTCTCTCTGGGTCGCACTGGGGGGGAGGTTGCTGTTGCTGACGTAGCTCTCCGCGGGGTCCACCATTTGGGGATTCCCTATTGTAACTTCGCTCGCCGCTGCGCTGGGCAGTCCGCTGGGCATTCGGGTAGTCACTGCACTAACCAGTTCTATGGTGCCCCCACCCTCAACCACCGCTTCGTTAAGGATTGCCTCTCCTATCCTCCCCTCGGAGCACTCCATCTTACTCACACCATTGACCTGGTTATAGACCAAATTTTTCGAGCCACCCCCCTTCACATATTTTTTCTTATTCTTCGACTTACTCTTCGAATAAAGCATGTCTTTCCTCGCATGCAAGCAGCTCTCTCTGGCCATTTCTTGAAATGTGAAGTTCATCTGTTCGTACGAGATGATGGGGAGCGTCTCATTAACGTCGACGATGAAGTCGTTCATGCGCTCTGCATATGGAGCAAGGGGATGTACGTCACGCAGGGAAGTCGCGTATTGGCCACTCGGGTCAGCCATCTCCTCCACGTACACCCTGGACACGTACGGAATTTGCTCCTTCAGACACAAAACAAGATCTAGGACGTAAAAGTTCCCCCCTTCATTCTCGGAGGTGCGCCTTTTCATCTTAAAATCCACGCACTTTACTTCGCATATTTCAAAATTTCTAATTTTGCTAAAGTTCAAACTTGTGTATAATTTATAATAATCTTTGAAAAGGCTTAAATGACCCTTAGCTGGTGTTGCTTCGTCTTGGTAACCCCTAAGTGGAGGCGATTCCATCTCTTTACAATTTTTACTGCACTCAGATATTTCCTCGTATTTATTTATAGATACGTCAGAATTGGACCCAAAGAGTCGAGAAAAATCGTTACTTAAACTACTGCTGTTCAGGAAACTCCCCTCTCCCCTCTGTTTATATTCATTTTCTTTATAAAAAAGATAAAAATACTCAGAAAAGAAGCATGGAAAAAACAGCTTCTTCGAAATGACCGTCTCGATTCCAATGCAAAGATATAACAAATCCATGTACACTATTCTGGTGATGGGAAATTCGCAGATTTTAAAAATGTACAAGTATCTCTTCGATACGCATAGTAGATACTTGTCATTTTTTATAAATTGTATTTTCTTTATATGTACGTTTTCATCTTCAAATTTATCGTCTGCACTTTTCCTACTGCCGCTTTCGTTATTTTTGCTTCTCGAATTTGTTATGTTTTCTCCACTTTTGCTCAGATTTTTCTGGGATTGTTTCGAACGTTTTTTCACGTTCTTCGACTTTTGTCCCTTAAGTGAAAAGACCTTCCTCTTATGTGATTTTACCGAGTCGTCGTTACAGATGGAATTATTTTGTGACAGCAAATTCTCGTGAAAGTCGTTTCCATTTTGAATTGCTGCATTTGGGGTCGCGCAACTTTCCTCTTCCTCTTTGGTGGTCTTCAGATCCTCGTCACAGTTGGGGCTTTGTCTGGCCTTCGCGTCCGCCAAGTCGTAGCACATGGCGAGGGGGTCAACATGTTTGGCGTGATCAAGATGGTTCGCATGATCAACGCAGTTAGCTTGATCAACACAGTTAGCTTGATCAACACAGTTAGCTTGATCAACACGGTTAGCTTGATCAACACAGTTAGCGCTGTCAATATGGCTGGCGCGCTCACCACCGTCCGGGTTGCCTATCCCGTTGGCATTTCCAACCTCGTTACTGTTAATGTTATCCAGAATGTCACTAAACTCGTTGTTGTTGATGTTGTCATTCCTTGTAATATTTCCACTCGTACTATTCTCATTCTCGATCTCCTTCTCAATGTCGTATTCATTCCCCTCGTCGACCCCGACAATCTTGACCCCCTCGTGTTTTCCACTCGAGTAGCTGCCCTTATCATTCACCCCACTACACGTACTGGCATGTATTTTCCCCTCCTCGAAAATGTCCCGCTTCAGATAATCTTCCTTTTCATTTTCATCGTAATAGCTGTGCTGCAGTAGTAAGGTACCCGTTAAAATGTGAAAAAAGTAAAGAGACGTTTTGGACGCGGCCACGAGAAGATTCCCGCTTGAGTTTACGTCGAAGCATAAAAATTGTTCATTGTCGTAATTCTCTAATTTGTAAAAAACATCCTGTAATATATTCTTTCTTATTTGTCTATTGTAAAGATGGCTAATGCAAATATCCATTATATAGCTGTGGTATCATCTTTTTCGCTGGCGTTTTTCCCCCGATTTTTTCTTCGAACTTTTTAGCAGTTCATTTGAAGTGCAACTACCGTTCTCGCCTAGTTCCTTTCACCGAGTGGTGACTGCTATTTTACTACGTTCGTTCCGTTCTCTCCGTTTGCTCCTTACTATATCTGAGGGTGAGGTGACACAGCCGCCAAAATGTGCAAACCTGCTGTGGTTAGATAAACGCGCTACCCCTGCGCGACATTCCAGTGTTCGTGAACAAGCACAGAAGAAAATTTCCACAACGTTTTAGGGAGCACCCTCAGATAGCCGCTAATGTTGGCAAGGGAATAATCTGCGAGCTTGTGTGTGTGCTTATGCACGTACGCACGCACAGAGTTACGTGGGGACTTACGCTCAATCTCACGCATGGGCAAATGAAACCACTAAAAAGTGAAACAATTACAAACACAATTAACACTTAATGGTGTTTTCCAAAGTGGAATTTTATGTATTCACATGTTGGTACTTTTAATTTACGCGTTTATGCGCTTGTTGCTATTTTTTTTTTTTCTTTTTTTTTCTTCAGTTTGTTAAACTTTCAAAGAGGTTACCATCAGCAGGTTACAAAATCATTCAAAATTGACAATTTTTGAAGGAAGATACGCATCATTACACTTGAACAAAAAAGCTTCATCAATTTGTGTTACTTAAAAAAAAAAATGTTTACAGATTTTTACTCGCTTTGGATCATGATTCATGTGCATTTCCAATGATAAATATAGAAAAATGAAACAGAGCAATGGGCAGCAAAAGGAGCGGCAACAAAACGAAGGGCAGTGAAACCCCCCAAAAAAAAAAATATTAAACGCAAAGCAAGTAACAGTTAACACTTGTTCTTCTGAAGAAGCACCTACAGAAGTCATAGAACTATATCTACACGCACATGGATGTTTCCACAATTGTGTATAGCACATATATATACACTTGTTACGCTCACAAATGGCACGCCAACAATGCACATATGTTTTTTACGTACCTTTTATACATACCGCTTTTATGTGCTCCCAATGTGGGTGAAATTAAATGCTCATATGTGTTTGTAAAAAATGCATACGCACTCAAAACAGTTTTGTAAAATAAATTGCCACTTAGCTTAATCATTCATTTCGGCAAACGCGCTGATTTTTTTATTTTTTCACCATAAAAAAAAAAAAAAAAAAAGAAAAAAGCTTTACAAGGTTGCTGTATTATCAGTTCTTTCTTTCTACAAATTTTTCTTTTTTTTTTATTTCAAAAAGGAGTACATATATAAGCAAAATGTAAACCCCCCTCCCCTTTTAAGCTCATCGCAGCTTCAACTTTTTTAAAAAACGCTCTTGCCAAAAAGAAGAAAAATAAAATAACGAGAAAAAATTCCAAATGGTTTAAATGTCTTTTTAGCTCTTTGTTATTTAATTACAAACTTTTTTAAAAAAGCCTTTTTTTTTTTTTTTTTTTTTTCCTGTTCATTTTTCTACGCATAAAAACAAATATAATAGCCAAAACCAAAATTGAAAAAAAAAAAAAAAGAAAAAAAAAAAACTGACTTCTTTTAGATATCTATAAAATATTGAAGCAAAACTACCAGCAAACGTAACAACCTGCTCAAAACATACATTGAAGTAAAAAAAAAAATTAATGCTAACCCCCAAATAAATGAAAGCCCATTCGTTCTGAACAAAATGCTAGTTTTCAGAAGGAACTTTTCCAGATTTATAAATAATAATACACCCAAGAGGGGCGTGCGAAAGGTTTTGCATAAAAACGTAACACAGTATAAGTATACGCCAAATAGCAACATTGTAAATCAACAAAATGATAATAACAAACTTGTTAGAGGAGGTGGGGGGCTATTGAGCACCTTCTATGAAAGCTTCATATATGGTTGTGGGTTTTTCTTAAGCAACCGATTGTTAGATCAAATTTTCGGCCCGCGCTCGTACGACTCCTTTGGCAGCAATATGGATTACTCAAATGAAAATGTGGGTGGTCAGGCCACGGACAATTATAACAGTTACCCCAGTGAGAACCTTAACAACAATGATCCGTCCATCAATGACAACGATTTTCAGCAGGACATAGGTCTTGACGATGACACGTTTGACTTTTAAAAGGGCCCAAAAGAAGAAAAAAAGGAATTATGAGGCCATGAGCATAGAAATAATTGCAGAATGGAGACTTATTAAAAAGGCGTCTTCTCTTCTCCGAGCGAAGCTGAGCAGGGGAACAACCTGAAGGACGTTATACCTCCCCATGTGTAAATATGTACACAACACATACGTGTTAAAGACAACCAGCGGAAGTTTTCCAGCTAACTGGATTTAAATCTACACGACGTCGCGTTGGTCAGTTCTTCAATAATTGGGCGTATTAGACCCTAATTCGAATAAAAAAAAAAGCAACTTTTTTAAATGTTCCATGGGACGGGCCACACATCGCAGGTGATACACATATAACGAGGTGGATTCAATTATCTTCCCATATGTACCTGTACAGGTGTGTGAACAGGTAGGATGTCTCCAATTTTGCTCTCGTCGAACTATGTATGACTAAATTTTTTAGTGAACACCTCTTATTTTGTGAAATAGATCAAATGTTATAGTAGCTGAGCGAAGTCGTTTTGGGGAGAGGCCTTTGAGGCATCCATCTTGAAGCCTCTTCGTCATTATTTTTTTTTTTTTACCACTGAATTTACTTCATTTGCCTTTTTTTTTCAGCCCCGCCCCTGTTGTGCCATATGACCAACTATTCATTTCGTTTACCCGCTTGTTTTGTCTTTGATTCATTTGCTGTCCACATGGCAGCATGTACATACATGTGTACCTTTTTTTTGTACTTTTATCAACCCAGTTATTACAAAGAGTGTATTACTCTCACCATTTGCCCAAACAAATATATTCATTTTTGAATAGACACCGCATGGTGTGTAGCAAAGCTGTGTTATTAAATGGAAAGCGGCTTGAAAAAACGGTTTTCAAATGTTGGAATAATGGTAAAATTACACAAAAAAAAAAAAAGCCAAGCGTATGTGGTGCCATAAAATAACCACCAATTTAGCCAAAAATGTGCATGGCGGCATTGCACAAATGGGCACATAAGTGGACACAAAAGTGGGCACAGTGTGACAACACAGCAGGGGAGAACTACCCCCCCCTGCGAGGACAAAATTTACAGAAGCTCTCGTAACACTTTTTCATCCAAATTGTTAGGATCGTCATAGTCAAAATTTTTTTCCAAATTGACGTATTTCTCCTTACGGAAGTGGAAAATCAAATTTGCCTTGTCGAACCTTTGCAAATAAATAAATTTTCCGCACACTGAAATGTCGCATATAGTGCACAGGACCACATCTCCAACTCGTTTATCGTCAAAATAGTGAAAATTATTTTCCTTATCGTTCAACACCCCCGTCAGTATGTTATTTTTATAATTGTACAATTTTTGGTTCCTACTGATTTGCACTTTTGACTTTCTTAAAAAGAGACACTCGTTTATGTTTCTCCATAAGCGGTTATGTTTGCTCCCATTTGTTTTCCTCTCCCAACATGTCGATTTGACCTCATTGGATAGAATATTTCGAAAGAGGACATCTTTTGCGTTTAAATTGAAGCGGAAAAATATACTTTTGCTACACCTATTCACCTCGTATATGTATGCATATATATTTTTGCCCACAATTAAGGGATGACTATATATGACCTCTTCGTTTGCGCTTAAATTGTTGCACACGGAGTTGAGAAGTCTACCACTGTTCAGTTGATAACTACGGGAGCTAATCTTCGAAGGGATTATTTTATTTCTTTTTCTTATTCCCTCATTGGAAGATAGTTTCGCATTTTTTCTCTTCACCAAAGTAGCTCCAAAATTGTTCAGCGAGTTGTACTTGTCCACAAATCCGTTCATTTTGTAGCAGATGTTATGTCCCTCCAGGTCCTTATACTTTATCAGTAATTTATGGGCGCATGGAAATATATACAAAATGTGTATTAAGTGCTTTTCAAAGTTAAAAACCTGATTACTATCATCAGCGCTGCTACATATGGATATAATTTTTCTCTTCAATTTGTAAAACTCATCCGCGGGGTCGTCCCTGTTTGGCGATTTACCTTTTCGTGCTAAGGGCGGGGCTCTCTCATATTTCAACTCGCTTCCATATTTTGCCTTCCAAGGAGTGACTATTCCGTCTTTACGCAGGACCTGGTTCGAGCGATCCAGCCCGTTGGTGTAGTGCAACCCCTCGCTGGACAGCACCCTCCCGTATTCATAGACGAGCGAACTGTCAAAAATTCCCGGGAACAAAATCGGGATAACCGAAAAGATACTTCGTTTTGAAAGGTTGATCTCGTATAGCTCTATCACATCCTGGTATAGATGGTGCAAATCTATAAAATTAAACGAATTGATTTTTAAAAAGTTGGCAAAAAAGGAACACAACTCAATACCATCTTCGTAAATTACTTTTGTGTACTTCTTCTGCGAAAGGATTTTTTCCAATTCTTCCCTAAGTCCCTTCTTTAAATCAGCTTTTCTTTGCCTATACACCTTTTGGAGCAAATTATTTTTCATTTTCTTTTGCAAACTTAACTCCCTCTTTTTATTTTCCCTTCTCGTGTGTGCAATAACCCTTTCGTAATAAATTAACGCCTTAAAATTCTCAACAAACGAGAGATAGAAAATGCAGTTCGGCAAGATAAAATAAATCTCGAAGAATAATTTCCCCTTAAAGGAATCCTTCAGACTTTTAAAAATGAAAAAATAGTTAACGTCCACTGAGTGAATGCTCCTATTCGTGGGAATGTAAATGCCGACCAAATTCCTTTTCATGATACTCCTATCCCCTTGTTCATCCGAACAAAATTTAAAGACATTGTTCCCTTCCTCACATTCCTTCTTACCGTTTTGGGGGGTACATTCCCCCTTTGTGTTTACATTTTCGCGTACATTTACTTCACCCCCAAAATGGAAATCATTCCAGAGGTTGTAAACCTTTTCGAAATTGTGATCTGTGTGCACGAAGTTCGTCACCTGACTTTTTCGAAAATGATTTTCAAAAATGTCTCTCTGGGGTTGTTCACTGCCATGTGAGTATGTGCTTTCCACGTAACGCACCATCTGCTTAATTTCGCTTATTTTGCTTATGCATACTAGGGGGATCCTTTTCGAGGCAAACCAGCGTTTCGTACAGATCCACCGTTTTATAGCAGGCCATCCCCCAGTGGTGGCTTTCCTCCTCGTCACCAAATTGCTTTTAAACGCCGAATTGAGAAGGTACCCCATTTGGATTATCTGCCCCTTTCCCCTTCTACAAAATTTCCATTTTGCCTAGTGGACTCGCAACGGGTCCCCTCAGGAACAAGCATGTACATACACAGATGTAAACGTAGAAGTCACCATTTATGCCTCTACTTTGGGGCAAAAAAATTCCCCATAGCAGTATTCCCCCAGGTGGGCTGTTTCTATGCCCTTCTGCACTTATTCGCCACACAAAATTGGCCACATTTACTCCTCAGCAAGTGCGCAAAAATGGCGTCATCCTTATGCGTTTCCCTTTTGGAAAATTATTTCGCCGGGCGTTAAAACTGCTTCTATATTTTTTGCTCGCAGCAGTCGACTGGTAAAGGGAACAATGTCCTTCTGAGCTGCTCATTTTTGCACTGCTTTTTTTAAGGTGCAAGATGGCAACCCTGTGAGCAGTGTGGGCGACATGCATGGTACCTCTTCGGGTGAATCCCTAACGTCGCCAATTCTCACCGTAGGAATGGAAAACGAAGCATGAAGGCAGCCGCGCTTAAGTGGCAAAAGAAGGAACCAACTAAAGATAATACATTAGGTGATGGGGGGGGAGGACCCCCTTCCTCCTTTTTGTACTAAAAATAGAAGCAGTGCCATATAGTGGAGAGTTCGCAGTTTGATCACATATTTTTTTTCCAGTGTCAAACGGGCTGCTCGTGTGTGGGCATGATAGGAGAAAGAAAACGCAGCTAGCTTTTTTCCCCAAACCTTAGCAGGCGTAAAAATGCTAAAAGGCAATCGTGCCCCAAAGCTTTTACGGACGATTAACACGCGTACGAGATGCACACATAGCGAATGCCTTTGCTTTTTTCATGATTTCTTTCCATTTTAATCTTAAAATTCTGTTCGTCCCTCTACCACTGGTGGTGATAAGGGGTGGGAGGAAATAATTCCTTCCACGAAATGTCCCTAATTTTTCCGCTTCTGCTTCATTAAATTTGCTAAGCTTATTTTTACACAATGGATAAAACCAGTTTTACAAAAAAGGGGCAGGTATGTTTTCTACCTCATTCGCCAAAATGGAGGCACATACATTTTCCACGCACGCGAAAATGCTAGCAGACCAGGTTAACCCTCCTTGGCACAAAAAATTTAGCACACATTTCCCTTTCACATTTGCAAATACTGCAAAATGGATAGGTGAAAATTCCTTCTCTTCACACTCCAGCGGGTTTGCTTCTATGCGACGTACGAAACTATACATGGCTACCCCCAACAGGAGTCGACTGTTCACTGTTTTTATACGCCATGCCGGGGGGTCATAATAAAATTCCCCCACTGGCACATGGGCTGAAGGGGGGTACCCCTCAATGGGGGGCAACGTACAACAATACCTACTGCACAAAAGTGACTAAAAACGTCTTATCGTTCAAATTTGCAAAAAGTGGAGGAGAAACCAGAATGAAATAAAATGTCCCATAAAAACATCGGTTAAAAATGTGCCATAAAAGCAATCGACTTAAAATGTGCAATAAAAACATGGGATAAAAATGTGCCATAAAAGAACTCCCACATTTTTTCGCGCTAATGTGGACAGTGACACACGCACACTTGATGCTCACATGCGACACTCCCCCGTTGTTCGCTCTTAAATTTCATTTTAATGTAGTTCCCCTCCTACGGAAAAAGCCCCACAGTGGGCGAAAAAAAAAAACTGACACTACGTACATCATGCAAAAGGCGACACACTGTATTACTTCATTTTCTGATCTTACCCAATTGAACCTTTTCAAAATAAAGAGCGACAATCGAAAGCGTTGCCGTTATTTGATGCATTATCGGTGTGCAAATGCAGCTCTGAGATGAGGGCCAAGTGGTGAAATGAACACGAGGTTCACCTCTTTGTGCACAACATGCCGTATGTATACACCACCCCATGTGCAATGTTTTTATTTTTTCTCATCATACATTTATGCATGTGCATGAGGAACAATTACAAATTACATGCTCTCGCGTCGCGGCATATTCCGGCATCTTTCTTCCAAATGGTTCTTTTTAAAAAAGGAAAAAATAACACAAACAAAAATGAAATGATAGGAAATGACATGCTCATTTTTCATGATTTTTTTCTTCGGACTATTTACTGCTTTTTCCCTTTTGCGATAAATGTGCACTGCATTATTACATAACATATACATGCACATACATTACCTGCGTAGCTTTTGTGCATTTTTTAAAAAAAATTAAAACACTCCTGTGTTAGAACCTCTTATGCAATTTCGCACATAAGCAAAAAGAGGAAAAAAAAAAAAAAAAAAAAAAAGAAAAGTGCGTAGGATGCTTGAGGAAAGCCTATGTAAGAGCTTTAAAAAAGTTGCTAACAAAGCGTTAAAGAATCGTAAAAAGAATATACGCGAGGAACTCGCAAGTCGATTAAATAAGGGATATATAAAACTAGTTTAAATGTGACACACTGCGACGGAGAGGCGCGCAAGTGTACATGTGTTTGCGAATAATTCTACATTGTTTTTTTTTCTTTACTGGGAGTGTACGCATTATATGTACATATATACCCTGATATATTTCCATTAAGTGCATCCCTAGATGGAGGGGGGTATACCTCATGTGCATTTTTTTACATAGCGTTTCAAATGGAGGCGTTACAAAAGGGTTCATTCATACGAAGTGTTTATATAGATAAACGTATGCTCACGCGTATGAGCACATATAAATAAATGCATATATATATATTTTTTGTGATGATGCATCACTCCTCATTTCTTCCACTTAACTATATGAATACGTATGCAGTCAACGCGCTCATGTTTTCAAACAAACCTTTTTTCATTTTTTCCCCTCTGCGCAGCTGCTATTTTTGCTGAATTGCAATGGCGACGCAGTTAACATTATATATATGCAAGAAAACAAAACAACCCCCCCCCCTTCCTTTAAAAAAAAAACATTACATTATACATACGCATTACGCGCAGCACTTGTACATCACAACAATTTTGCCAATAAATTTTAAAATAAAAATATTCTATTTCATTTCACCATTTAGCCCAATTAATTTTACATACGATTGTACATTCTCAAATATATATACATATATAGTTATTTATATACTTATACATCCATACATATTTCATAGTTCCCAAGTTTAAACGCATAAAAATTCATTTACTTGTTTTGGTACATTTTTTACACCGTGTTTTCTTCCTTTTTACATTTTTCCCCCTTTTATTTCTTTAACTCTTTCCCCATCCATACAGCCATTGTTATTGTATTAGTTATTTTCAACCTCCAGTTAAGAAAATATATGTTGAATACGCTTATGCGTACGTACATACGACTTGTACACATATTATATATGTGAATTTAGTGCCTATTATTCTGGTATTTGCGCGTACGTTCACTGTACATTTGTGCGTACCTTTTACTTTCTCGAATTTGCGCTTATGCCATACGTACATGCGTATATACTCGTTTGTGTGAACCCAACGGAAGCAAGCAGTTCACTTTGTGTGCCTTTAAATTTATGAGGCTATATACGCGAAGCCTTTGAAGGGTTAAAAGCCAAAGGTGCGGAGCAAACCAGCAGGGCAAACCAGCAATCCCCCAAGCACATACCAAAGGGAGGCGCAGCAAAATAAACCAAGCCAAAAGGAGCAAGCGCCAGTTGAACGAAACAAAAACAGGAGGAAGTACTTACGCAAGCGCCAACGCGAAGCTGCAAAAAAATATTCGAAAAAATATATCAATCAAGCAAAGAAAAAAACAAACGAGTTTAAACGTATAGGTATTTTTTTGCGCAAAAAAAAAAAAAAAGCGTTTCATTTTGTTAGCCGTAAATATGTACTTATATTTACATACTATATATGTATATAATATATATATAAAAATGTTAATACAGATTAGTACATGTTAATGCATATCAATACATATATATGCCCAATTCGTACATTTAATTGCAAACCTCGTGAATATACGCAATTTTTTGCTTAAATATGCACTTGACGCAGATATTGGGAATAAAAGCAACATATGAGCCAACTTTCCCTGCATAGTTTTTTCCCACAAAAAAACATAAACCTGTTTGCGTAATTTTTCCATTTTTTCCTTTTTTCCATTTTTTCCATTTTTTCATCATTCCCATTTTACGCATTTTTCCGTTTTTTTCGCCTTATCCACGTTTCCAACATATTTTCATATTTTTTCCATTCATTTCTTCTTTCCCCTTTTTTTCCATTTTTTCCCTTTTTTTTCCTTTTTTTTACAATTTTTTCCTTTTTTTACAATTTTTTCCTTTTTTTTTCCATCCCCCCAATTTTACTACATATTTACATATACTTTTTATGTACAACTCACGCGCGCCTATAAATATCCGCTGCGTATACATACTTTGCGAGTATTTATTTTTATACCCATGCGCGAGTAGCCGCAGGCCTTCCTTTTCATTGAAGGCCCCCTGTACAACATCCATGCATGCCTTTTTATTTATCCTTCTTTAAAGTTTTTCCTTGTGGCCAAGTTTATGCCAAAGTTCGTGTCAATTTTTTTCTCTTTTTAACGAGCTTTGTATTTTTTTTTTTTACTTCATCTGTTCGTCGGCAAGTAGAGGTATGTAAAGGGCCATACCCATGCATATATGTTTCTTTGCATAGTATACATATGTGCCCATGCGACCACTTACGCAAGCACGCATTCACACGCGCACGCTATATTGAACTAAGCGAGCAGTGAAAATTGTCCCCTTGTGACGGGCACAAGCGAGTAGAAGCAGCTAGAAGCGATCGCTCCCTCGCCGCTCATCGCTACGTGTCCCAGCGCGTCCAGGAACCACCTGCGAAGAAACACATTCGGAGCAGTTCCCACCAACCCCATATGATATGATTTTAAGAAGACTACAAAAGCCGTTAGCGTCCTGCCGATACATGTACATTTTTTCCCTAATTAACCTATTCGAATCAGCATCGAGTGCCCTGACAAAACCCACGTATGCGTACATTCACAACAGCAATCATATCATATCACAGCTCCCCCAAAAAACACATAAACTAATTTTAAGCAATTGTTCGAACAAGAAAAATTATAATGCTTTTGTATGCAAATCTTATAAGAAATATAAAATGAATAAAAAATTTTCGAGTTCCATAAATATGAATAAGAGTAACGAAAATGAAAATGTTTTAAAAGATAATAATAACATCTCTGCATTTAATAAAAACACCAGTGATGTTAAGAATTTTGGGAACTTTAACCAAAGCAGCAGGAGTTCCGCCTTCGGCAAACGCTACAGCCATGGCAGTAAGAGCAAAAGCAAGGTATCTTCCGGCAGTTATGTTGGTGGAGCTGTTGGTGGTAGTGGGGTAGGAGGTGATGGCGGCTGCGGAGGAGGAGGCAGTAAGTACACCAGTAGCCATACCTATTCGGGGAATCACCCAAGTCACCATCCAAACCAGATCAACAGAGAAACGGGGACCAAAAATGAAGAAGCCAATTACTCCCTAAACGAAACGAAGTTAAATACAAATGCGAATTATATGAATTCTAGCATGAAGGAAAACAAGGGAGGAGGGTACCCTCTGAACAGTAATGACCCCAACATACCTCCTGTCAACGAGAGCAGTAAAATCATTCAGCACAACACCAAAATGAGTAGTTTCAATAAGGATAATATGTTGCGCAAAGGCGTAAAGGACGAAGGTATGTACGGCCACAGTGGCTTAGGGCCTAACAACAATGCCAACAATGTGATAGGCAGTATGGATAATGCCAAAAGCGGCATGAATAACAACAGTGGAAACGCAGCTGGCGGTATTTATCAAGAGAATAATCAGGTGAAAAGTACGAGCTACAAAACTACAAAAAACAGCGGAAGCGGAAATAACAGGAACAACAGCATGAGCGAGAAAAAAACGAACATGGAAGGCATAAGCAGCACCAACTTAAAGGGAAACGAACGATTTAGTCACCTGAATGAAAACCGTACCAGCAGCACAAAGTACAATGCAAAGAATGCCTTTAGCTCAAATAAGAAAAATATGTCTACGTATAACACAAATTTGAGCAGCGCGAACAATAGCAACCTTAAAAAAGGTGGTGAAAATGCCTGTTATGCACAAAACAATATCAAGAGAGAAACATCAGATAATGCATTGAATAGTAATGTCAACATGGCAGAGTTAAATAAAAACTTTGGGGTTTCCATTGATCCCAATATGAACAACATTGACATGAGCAACAAACTGAGCGCGAAGGATTCTTACGGAAAAGGAGACGGTAACAACAATGATGCAAACGTGGGTGCGAATACCGGAAATAGCAACCGAACTGGCAACTCGCGGGGCGGAAATGGCCGAAGCGGTAACGGACGCAGCGGCAACGGTCGGAGCTCCAAGGGTCATAGAGGGGGCCGTAGAAGAAACAACAACTCGGGTGCGAATAATGCAGGCGCTAATAATGCAGATGCGAATAATGCAGGTGGAAACAACGCAAGCGGGAATAATGCAGGCGCTAATAATGCAGGTGGAAACAACGCTAGCGGGAATAACGCTGGCGTAAATAACCCTAGCGGAAGTACCCCCGGAGGGAACAGCGGCACCGGTCGAAGCGGCAAACGGGGAAGCAGACGAGGCGGAAACAGGAACAGGCGAAGCAGCAACAACAACTCGGGTGCGTTCAAGTCCCTCAACATGATGAAAAGCAAGGACGAAAAAATGAATGAAAATTTTGACAATGCAATGCCGGAAAATGAGTACATGCAGGAAAACGCAAATAATTTAAGGGGCACGACAGAGAATCAGCCCTCGCATGGCGGCAGGAGCAGAAATAGCAAGATGGTGTCCCATGGCTCGAACACGGCCATGGGCGGAGGCCGCATGAGCAACGTGGGCATAAATGGCGTGCAGAATATGCAGAGCATGCAAAGTATGCAAAATATGCAAAACGTGCAAAATATGCAAAACGTGCAAAACATGCAAAACGTGCAAAGTATGCAAAACATGGCAAACATGCCAAGTATGCACAGCACGAAGAGCCTCGAGCACGGAAAGAAAAGCTCAAGAGAAAATGAAAAGGCGATCCCCGGGACAATGATGAAGAACGCGAGAAACATGTCCTACGACAACAAGGGGAACAGCTACATGAATGACCCGAACCAGATGAACGCGTACGAGGCGAAGAAGAGCGACCCTTACGCGAATTACTCCTCCTCCAATAGCTTGAAAACGATGAGCCAAATGAACACCATGAACAGCGTGAGCAACGTGCACAACCTGAACAGCATGAATAGTGTGAACAGCGCGGGCAGCATGAGCGGTGCAAACAACCCTATGGACGACCCTTACAGCGGAAACAAACAAAGCTGCAACGTGAGCGGCTCGACACCCTTCCAAAACATGGAGGCAGATGCATTTCTCTTTCACGACTTTAACGAATTCGTGACGTACATGTATAAGGATGAAAACATTTTAACCCTTTTCTACATACGAAAAAATTACCTGAAAGCAGAGTCGCGCGAAGAATTTGTAACCGAAAATGACAAAATAAAATATTCAATCATATGGTCCTTTCCTAATGATGAAAAGATTACCGTTACAGGGACGCATAGCACAAAGAAGTTAAGCAAAAAGGTATGCGTGAAGAAAATTTTACAAAAGTTAAAAAACATCTCAGTCTTAGAGATAGACCAAATGACCAAGTGGATGATCAACAGCTTAAATGTGGCTCTCAAAGTGGAGCATAAAAACATGGAAACCAAAATGAACAATAATAATTTGTATTGCACCAGCATAGAATGGAAAATCAATAACAAAATGTATCACTCCATGGGAATACATGTGCATGAGAAGATTGCCGAAATTATCGCAACACAGAACTTGTACATGATTCTGTATGACATTAAGGATCAGTTGGTTAAAGAAATGGAGAGTGGCAAAATGACTAGCCAACATGGCTCCGCTGGTGGGATGAATAGCGGCAAGGCGTACGAAAACAGCCTCTTCGACAAAATGATGAATAACAGCAATAACAAAGGCTACGACGATCATGTTGCCAATAAAATGGGAGGCAAGTACGAGTACGGAAAAGGACAAATGATGCAGAACAAAAATATGATGGATGCTGCGGCCCTTTATAAGAGTGGGAGCCCCACGAATAAAGATTTCAATGCACAAGGCATGAATAATTGCAACACGTATTATAATCCGAATGATGGGATGCTGCCCCCGCAGTGTGGTGACAATCCAATGATGCACTCCGTGCAAGGCGGCGCTGTCATGAGCGGTGCTGTTGGCGGTGCGGGCAATATGAACCCCGGCGTCAGAGGTGGAAACAGCATGGAGTTAGCTAACGCAGGCCAAATTGCAGGAAACAACAACCTGAACATGAACCTTATGAACTACCCAAATGGAAACAATATGGGCATGCCCCTTATGAACGACAAAAATATTGGACCAGGCGTTGGAGTAGACCACATGAACGGGTTGAATAACCCTGGAATTGTGCCTCCAGCACCGGTGATAACGGACCCAACAGACCTTATCGCCTACAATTTAACGAAACAGGACTCGGGGAGTATCCAAATGCTAAGAAACAACATTGCCTCAAGGTATAAAGTGCACCAAACGGAGAACTTCGAGCAGGTGTATAATTTGTTTAAGTGTACACTCGAGTGGGAGTGGAAAAATGGAAAGATAGCCTGTAAAACCAAAAGTGTCGGTTATGGTACCACCAAGAATTTGGCCAAGTGCGAAGCAGCCTACGACATGCTAGTGAAAAATAACCTCATAGAGTATATATCCTCCACGGATAGGAAGAATGCCCATTATATAAAAGATTTAATACAGAAGGATGTGAACAAAGCCATGAAGCTAGCCATTCAGTTCATCATGCAGTATAGCAGTAACGCGTGGTCGATTTTTTTAGTTTACCTTTTGAGGGAGTTGCTCATAGATGGCAATTATGACCACATCAATAGGCTTCTGACCACCGTAGTGGAAGTCAGTAAAGAGGGAAGGATCGAGGCCGATAAAATCAACGAAAGTAACAATGCCAATGCGGGTGGAGGAAGTGGCACAAACACGGGCAGAATGGATGGCAATCATTCGCACCGATCGAGTAGAATGAACAACAGCGGTCAGAACCACGGCATGTACAGCAACAATGCAGATGGAGAAAACTACGTAGATAGCTCAAGCAGCCTATTCTTCTGCAACCCCTACATTAAGAACCGAAGTGACAATAGCAATTATGTACATAAACTGGTTTCCATAGATTTGTGGGAAAAATTAATTGACGAGTGTGTCGTCGTTTTAAATGACAAACTCTGCTTCCACTGCATAACCCTCTTGAAGGAAGTAGAGCTGGATTACTCCATCTTTATTTCGAAGTGTGCCCATGATTATTACAAGAAGTATAGAATTATGTTAGCCCTAGAGTTGCAAGCCAATCTGTCACAGAGTATTCAAGAGAAAAAAGATTTCGAATATCTACATGAAAATAAATCATTACTGTTAAAGGTAAAAAGTGCAACTATGCCCATTTTGTCATTCACCTGTACCTTAACATTGGAAGAAAAGGAATGGATGAAGTCGACACAAATGAGGGAAGACGATATTGTGTTACTAAAACCGTGTGACTTGATGCTCACGGATGAAGATGCCTGGTCCAGCAGCCTCATCGGTACCATTACAAGTACAAAGAGTGACAACACCGTTTACAACATCAACGTTAGAATATTCTCTGCTGAAAACACCAGAAAGGCAAATGTGAAGTATAGCAAGTATAAGCTCTTTCTATTATTGAATATTGTCACTCATGAAAGAATGGTGCAAGCCCTGAGGGCCATAACCTTTATAAGTTCCATTCCGACAACGAACCAATCGCCGTACGTGTTCACCCCAGAAATTCGCTTCCTCATATTGCACTCGTACAATAAGTATTCAAAGCACATTGCACAGACGGGGAAATTGAACCACGAAATTGCAGAGTATGAAAAGATCAAGATGGATTTCCACAACCATGAATCGTCCAAAAATAATGCGCAAGAAGATTTACTAAGCCAGTACAGTGGGCAAGCAAAAAATCCCTATGGAGATTTACTCAACGATGCACTGAACAGACAAATTGGAAAAACACACACAGATGATATTGATCAATATTTAATCGAATCTATCAATTTGCCAACCAATTTGCCGCTAAACGATTCCCAAAAATTGGCATGCCTTAGTGCTCTGACCAGAAGACTAACCCTTGTGCAAGGACCCCCCGGTACAGGAAAAACCCACGTTGCTTGCGCAATTATTGACAGCTGGCACAGGCAAAATAGTAACAAAAAGATACTGGCCGTGGCAGACTCCAACGTCGCAGCTAATAACCTCGTGGAAGGACTCAAGAAGAGGAACATCCAAGCAGTCAGAGTGGGTGCAGGAAGTGACAGCGATTTCCACGAAGAAGCCATCATGGACTTCCACCGATATAAAGATCTCCTAAAGTTGAGAAAAAACAATTTACAAAAAGAAGCTAAAGTTATGAAAGCCCTATTATTCCTTGAAGCGGTGAAAAAGTACAACGTCGTCATAGCCACCTGTGTCGGTTCAGGACATGAAATATTTGACAATGAAAAATTCGAAAGAGTCATTATTGACGAATGTGCACAGTCGATTGAGCCTTCGAATCTTATTCCGCTGGGGCACAATTGCAACAATTTGGTCCTAATCGGAGATCACAAGCAGTTACCACCAACTATCATTTCGTCAGACGCTACCAAATTAGGGTTAGATCGATCCCTGCTGGAACGATTTGTCATGGCCAAAATCGCCCCTGTTCATTTGCTAACCACTCAAAGACGTATGCATCTAAGTATTTGTACTTTTCCAAACATCCATTTTTATGATAACAAATTGAAGACTGAAAATGTCACCGAGGAAAATCGACCAATTATTAAGGGATTCTTGTGGCCAAACCCGAAATGCAGATTAGCATTCATAGATGTATCTCTCGGAAAGCCAGGAAGTAAGTTTGAAAATTCTTACGGTACTTCCAAGTTTAATTTATACGAAATTGAACCCCTAATATCTGTGCTAAAATCGATTGTAAATGAGGGCTGCGTATCTGTCGACGAAATAGGCATTTTAACAGCCTATGATGCGCAGAAAGTGAAGTTGAAGAAAGCGGTCCAAGATGCGTTCCCCTATGAGGCAGCATGTCGAATAGAAATTGACTCCATCGATGGGTTCCAAGGAAAGGAAAAAGATTTGATTCTATTTTCTGCTGTTAGATCAAATGCAAATAACGAATTAGGATTTTTAAAAGATGCCAGAAGATTGAATGTCATGTTGACAAGAGCTAAAAGAGGAGTGATCCTATTTGGAGATCAGTTTACCCTAGCTAATGATCCCGAAAACTGGCTACCCTGGCTAAACTGGATTTCATCCAAAAGGGCAGTCGTACACATTACCAAACTGAATGAACACCTAGAAAATGCAGATTATTCCTTGATAGATAAACTGAACAAAATAAACAAGACTGTTAATTTGAAAAACGTGAACGTATCGGATCATTATTTCTTATACGGAAATGACACTGGATTTTCGAACGACTACAATGAGCCACAGAACTATAATCAAAACGAAGAAGCCAACTTCACCGTCGATTTGAATGATACCAAGGAGGAAGTAGAACCAGTCGAAGAAATTGTTGAAAACTGGGAAGATTTACTCTGAAAATGATCACTTGAGTGAAGAAATAATCTAATCTCTTTGCTTTGTATGCTTTTTTGCACATTAAGATTCATGTGTGAATTGGTGCAAAGGGCGAAGTTGTTGCACAGCTTATATATCGAGTCACGCGGAGGGGGGAAGAAATGTCCTTTTTTGTGGCTGTCCCGTTGGCCATTCTATTATCCCGTCCTGGTGGCCACCTGTCCGCTCTCCGCAAAAGCGCGCACAAATTTGAACGTACCAAGTGCCATCGTGCAAAAGGGTTCAAGTGAAGAAGCTGCAAGATTAATTCGTCATATTTGTTTGTTTTTTTTTTTTTTAAACAAGTGCGAATGTGCGATTGTGCGATTGTGCGATTGTGCGATTGTGCGCGCGTGTGTTTTAGGACCAGCGTTCTCGCGTGAGTGATAGCACATCATGCACCGTTCGTGCCGCAATTTAAAGACGCCACTTTTAATGTGTACTGTTATGTTTTGTCTACGAAATTAAAAAAAAAAGAAGCTTTGTTCTGTTTTTTGCCATCTTATATTACCCTTACCATTTTGCTATTTTTTTATTTTTCCCTTTCTTTTTTTCATTTTTCCCCCACACTGTTACACTGTTTTTATATGTAGATATATAATTAAATTCGCACGCAAGGGTGAATATTTAGCCCCCATTTAGTTGCTGCATTGTGCTAGTACACGCGTGCAAGCATTAAATGTGTACCTGCGGTGCCTGCCCCCGTACGCAAGTCGTAGTTGAGTGCAATAAGAAACGAACACGCGGTGAAAACGGGGGCGCACACGGATATAGGTATGTACAAATAAACATATTTGTATGTATATACAAATGCGTGTGTGCATGCATGCCTGTGGTGCATGGGCAGAGGGGAATGCACAAGGAAAGGCGCACCTTTACACCTGTACTACTCTCGCATGAGACGTGCAGGGCATAGCAATCTTACATCTCTTCATTTTCCAACGGCACACTAATAGTTTAACGTTTATATATAGATAAGCTTTTTTATTCTTTTTTCCTTTTTTTTCTCCCCCCTAATGTTGTATTGTTCATATGCTATTCTTACAAACGCGCCGTTGCTTCCTTCCCGTTCCCCGCATGTGGCGCGCCAGATGCCATGTCGTGCGATATGCAGCTCAGCATACGGAGTAGAATGCGGAGTTGCAAACCCAGCAGCTTGCCGATCCGTATACCAGGCAGTGCACGGGGCAGTAAACCATCCAATTTTATATAGCAACTTTTTTTTTTTTTTTTTTCTTCACCCTCTATTTTTTACGACGAACAGTTAACAATCCCATTAAAGTTACAAATTAAGTTTTTTTCCCTTTTATTTTGTACGCATAATGTGAGGATAAAAAAGACAAGAAAGTTTGGATACCAGCTAAACTCGGTACTTAGGTTGGTACTCTGTTACACGGGTGAGGGAATCGCCGAACGAACGGCTAGCGCAGGCACACGCAAGTGTATATATGTACATATGTGCAAATGCAAGCATGCAAAGTATGCACACTTGCGTTACTGGGCGCGCACACCCTCACACATCGCGGTTGTACTCCGAAAAGCCGCACCCCCTGCTAAAAAAAAAAGATAAAGAAAAACGTGACCGAGTGAAGTGAAATATAACACAGTAAATCATGGTATGGGTAACGCAAAATGTAATTTACCCTTTTACACTCTCTCTTCCAAAATGTGAAGCCTAAAGGCAAAATGGAAATTTTTTCATGCCCCAATTTTCCCGTCCCCAAGGAAGGCATTTTGTTTTCCCCCTTTGAATAATTCCCCCAGGTGTTGAAAAGCGATTTTTTTTTTTTTTTTTTTGCGTCCCCTTTGACAGCTGCTTTTTTTTTTTTTTTTCTCGCCTGTGTTTCTTCCTTCCACCTTGGCACGCATAATTTTTTTAACGTAACTTTCGAAGGGGCACTTTTAAAGAGAGTCACGCTTTTACTCGTTCGACTGCTTGGAAATAATTGTGTATCCCCCGAATCAATTGAACAATTGAATGATTAGCCAAATGAACAGCTCACCAACTTAACAAAAAAAAAAAAAAAAAAAAAATTGTCCGAATTTGACAAAAAAAATAATAAGCAAACTGAGTGAGTATTTTCACCCCCACGCCCAGCACAATCGCATATTTTGTCTGAATGTCTATATGTATACACATTTATATGCAAAAAAGAGGGCAGTTAATCCATGTTCTCCATTATGCCACGTAATTTCCCCCATGTATGAAATACTTTAAAATGGGTAAATATCGGAAGGATTAAACGATGCAACTTCCTCTTAGTCACGCGCAGGGGGGTGCCACTTGTGTACATATGCGTGAATGTGTGCATATGCCACTCATACGAATGTATACTGACTCTACTTACTCGCCGCAACCACCACGCTCTTCCTCCCGTATAGAAGATTTAGCCAAAAGCGGAATCTACAGCAAACAGTTCTCCCTCAGCCAAAACAAGCACAACAGCGTAGGACACCAAAGCTCATTGAAACAGATCAACCGGCGAATATATCTGCCAGTGGATTCGTCATCAATGCCCCTTTGCACATGCATCCATGCAAACAGTAACCCAATACTTAGTAAAATTCACTTTTGCACCCACCCACCTCCGGTGTATTCCCACTCGCAGGAAAGGTTGCAGAGACTTGAAAAGAGACTCAGCGGGCTACACTTCAGCATCGAATTGCAGAAAAATGAAAAGATTGACGTAATTTAAAAAAAAAAATCCTAAATGCGCAAGGCGCAATGCGCAATGTATGATGCGTAGTAAAATAATATATGCGCTCTCCTAACGCTGCCATTTTCCTCTTTGTCACACTTTTAAGAAACTAAACGAGAAGATCAACCTGCTGGAGGAAAAACTGGTAGAAATGAACGAAAACTCAAATAGGACCTTCGAAAAATTAAATGAAAAGGTAAGGGCAGTCAGCATATCCCTGGAGTGAAATCTACCACAAGAGCATAGGACGACTGTCCTCATGTGCCCATCAAACTGTAATAGTTATTTTGGGGGGGTTTTCACTTCATTGAGCATTTATATAAACAGATGCTCCCCTTTTTCACTCACTCACTACATGTGCATGTGCACTTGCAGCTGAACGACATCAAAGTGGACGTCAATAATTACAAGACTGAATTGGAAGAGTTCAAAAATGACCACAGGAAAAAATTAGAAATACTCCAGAAGAAGTAAGCAACCGCGTAGTAGTGCGGATGAATATAGCGAGGGTGGAAATAACCCCCCTACGCCTCTGCTAAGATTACAATTTTTGCAGGTGAATGCTTGCACGTGTTGACCCGTACGTCCATCATTGCTGCACATTTACCCCAACAGGGCTGAAGAATTCATAGACAAAGAAAAGGAAGAATGGAACAAACTCAAAATAAAATTAATAAAAGACTTTCAAAATAAGACTACCTTACTGAAGTACTACATCACGTTCATACTCATACGCATGCGCGAGTAGATAAATATGCACATATGTGTACGTACAATTGCATGCTTAAGCATATTTCTCTCACTTGTTCTCCCCCTTTAGGGAAGAAATGACCGAGGAGTACGGACTGTTGCAAGAAAAGGAAGAATCGCTCAGAAGATTTTACGACGTAAGGCCCTCTCACCCTTGGAAGCGCTCTCCTCACATGCGCATCATTTTCCTATGTGCATGTAAATCAACCCGCGAACGCGATATACAGCGAACCACCCATGAATGCGCCATTCCCTTTAACACTAATTTACTCACCCAATAGAATGAAATTGCGAACCTCAAATCGGTTGTTCAAAATGAAATAAACGAGAGAATCAAAACAGAAAAGATTATCCTACGGGACGTCGATGATAAAGTGAACGAAATTATTAAAATAATTAAAAATGAGAAAATCACCAGGTAAGTGTTGAACATTTTGCAGAAATGGCAGAAGAGGGTGCATCAAAAAAAAAGGGGGGGGCACTCCTCTCTGCTTTCTTTCTAACGACTCATATGTAGTGGAAAAGTGTACACATGGATACAGACACGGACATGGATGTGAATGTGGATGCGGATGCACATTTTCTCATTTGCTCATTCATGCCAACTCTCCCTTTTGCAGGGAAAACTACTCGGAAAATCTGGTGTCCCTCATCGAGCAGTACTTTTCGCGAATAAAAAAGGAAATTGATAATGTACGCAAATGCTAGTAGGAGAATGACCACTGGGGGATAACTGGACACCCATTTTCACTCGCCTGTGTGCAAAAAACAATTGCACGTTCTACCGCCAAACCATCATTTATTCGTTTAATTTTTCTTCTTCAAAGGAACGGCTCGAACGGGAAGACACGGAAGAAACGCTGGTTCATTTGATGGAAGAAGCTCTCGATAAAATTGGAATTCCATTCGCATGAAGAAGAACGATATCGTCTCTCTCCCTACGCCCTTTTCTTTAATAAATTTTTGTACCACTAGTAATTCAACTCCTGTTTGTTATTTTTTTTGATACTTTGTTACGAAAGATTCGTTCGGAAAAAAAAAAAAAATCTCCAAAATTGTCCCTTTCTTCATTTTTTAGCGCATCACCATGTAGCCACTAACACACACGTGAAAACAAATACACATGTGATGTGGCCTTTTTTTTTGCTACACCTTTTTATTGTCCCCATTTGTATAACATAATAAAAACTTTAAAATCAATTTTGTTTTAAATAATTTGTGTGTTTGTTCTTCAAAAATAACAATAAAAACTACTAACTTAAAAAAAAAAAAAAAAAAAAAAAGCAAACAAACAAACACTTCAATAAATTGAATTCTAAAATCACTCATAAAAAAAATTGTCGAGAAAAAACGCTTGACATGATAAAACTTAACAAACAAAACAAAACGCTAATGTATTCGCACGGAGCACGTTGTAAAAACGGGGGAATGAGTCGTCATCTTCATCATTATCCTCATCATAAGTATACGTTTGCGACGCAAGTACACCTCCGCGTAGGCATGTCCATGAGTCCACGTTGGAAGGAATATTTATTCTTTGGAAAAGCGGAGTAACGTTGGGGATCGGCCCGGCACAGCCTGGAAAAGTCTGACAAAGTTTGACAAAGCCTAACATAGTCTAACCTAGCTTGCCCTACTTACACGGGTCGGGCAAGGCGTCCAGCTTGGTACAGTTTAACAAAGTTCTGAAGCAGTTTTTCTCGCTGCACGCTTTGCAATCGTCATTGCACTGGTCCTTTGCGCACTGTTTGTTGCACGAAATAAAGGAGCATCCGATGAAGGAGGAAAAGCAGCTCAAGCATGTCGGAGAAAAGTCAATGTTATGTTTTTTCAAATATTTATTTACACATATATCTATTAAATACGGTTTTGCCGATGACACCTTGGCGCAGTCAAAAAGTACTTTGTAGAAATCATTGGACGCAACGCCATTATTCGATTTGAAGAGGTGCATTATGTACTCCCTAAACTGGTTCGTTTTTAAGCTTATATAATCTTTAAAATTTTCTGGCTTCTCACATTGATAATTTTGACTTAGGAACTTCTCTCCATTTATTAGCCTCTGCTCGATGTCACCTGTACATCCTTTATTGTCACTTCTTTCTGCAAATATGCTCAAATCGTTATGGTAATTGTTGTTAATACCATTACCTTCCAAGCAAAGTACGTCGATTTTGCAGGCCGCGTTCAGAAGAACGCCAAAGAGGAGGCACTTAACTGTATAATTCATTTTTCACAAATAGAAATGGTAAAGTAACAGCGCAACGTTCTTCTGCAATGTTGCGATATCGTTTTTGCTCGCACAAGAGAGGGGATGTTTAAGTATTCAAAATTGTGGAGGTTGGCGGAAGTTTACAAAAAATCGAAAATTATTTCAAATTTTTTGCAAGTGTTTGTTGTATGGGCTTATATAAGCGCAGTTTACAAATTCGTACAGATGTTGCTTCTTCAAACGCAGAATTAAAACATGGTAAAAATATGGAAAAGAAAAAAAAAATAAAATAAAAAACTTCCTTTTAATTTTTGCATAAAAAAGGAGAGGGCACACAAATAGTTGAGTATTGCTTGGGTGCTTCAATAAAAATCTTATGGCTATTTTTTTTTTCTTTTATTTTAAACATTTTTTTTTTTTTGCATATTAAAATGCCAGTTTTGTTTTTTTACTTCGCATCTGAAACGTGTAGCTACTCACTCCTGTTCGTGTTCGACTACCTGGCATGAAAAATGAGAAGCTGTTTCGGCTGGATATAAAATAATACTGCTTAAAAAGCAGAGGGGGTTGTAAACATATAATTTCATACGCACGCCGGTGCCTATATTTAAATAACTATATATATGCACTATATTATATATGCGGGGGGATGTAACTCTCTCTACTTCTGGTCCTGAGCCCCTGAACTTACGCTGCTGGTTTTACCTGTGAGCTGGATGCGTAAATACGAACATAAATGATATAGCATATACGTGCTGGCAGAAGCTGTTTTGTGGGACGGGCGAAGCCACGCATTTTTTTATACACAAAGGCCACGCTGCATATATAAATATATTAATTGTACACGTATACGCCGCGCTGGGTAGAGGAATAAGGATGAAAAAAAAAGCCACGCGCACCGGTGGACTAAGAAAGCGACAACCGGTTGAGCCACCCAAAGGATGCTTGTTCTGTATTTGTGCATGAGCGAGCGGGATCTGCGAAAAAAAATAATAATAAAATAATAAAATAAAACAACTAAATAAATAAATAAAATATAAAAGAGCGCTCCAAATAAACAGCTTTAACAGCTATAAAAAAAAAATAGAAGATAGAAGATATGACCAATGATTGCTTTACATTAACCGATTGAATCGAATGCCCCCCATTTTGCTTACCCTGCGGTGTACAAAATCATTTATATGGCCCCCGTACCTCCCGAATAAACCCATATGCTGACTGCAACATTTGAAAAAATGCGCCCATTGCTCCGCGGTGACTTAGCTAGTATGTATACGCCCCAGAAGCCAATTCATTCCTCTAATTGGGGTGTCACACATAGCGTGCTATAAAATCTGTTCATATAAAACAACGTTGCATGAATATTTGTTTCTCCTATCAACGTCCGCTGCGTATACCTCTACATTGCCCTTTGGGAAAAGCAAACAAGGAAGGCACAATAATATGCCCCGTAAACCTTATTCCAATTTTTAGTCACATTATTCACTATTCAAATACGTGAATTTTCACCGCGCACAGAAAACGTGCTAGCTGTTCTTTTAGAGGGTGGCCCGCTTTACGTAGTAGAACAAATCATACTTTGCTAAATATGGAAAGCTGTTTTTTATCAGAGTTGCATAAAAAATGGTCGATCAGAACACATGTGCAAAACGAAATTGGAATTACTGCGTCAGACTTCATTGAAAAAATCGAATGATAAAAATTTTTAAGTCCAAATGAAGACACCAAATGGGTCCTTTTTTAAAAGGGGGAAATTTTATGAATAACTTGCACATTTTTAAGGCAAAAAAATGAAAAGAAATAAAATGAGATGAAACGAAGTGGGCATCATACTGTTTCACATTGACTGAGATCGTCGTAGCGGCGCACACAAATGACGACCCAGATTTCCCCACTATTGCGACACCCTCGCTCTATTTGCAAAGTTCACCCCCTATGTTATGCCCGCATCAAAAAATAGGGGGGGTCTTCCCCGTAAAGATGCAAAAATAACAGGGACTTACCAAACCACGTGTTGGAACTTCGCCCCTTTATATATCGTTGCCGCACTTATTTGGTCACTTAGCCATTCTAATGGGAAAAAAGAAAAAAATAATAATACATTGTACCATTCATTGGACACACAAAACTGCCCCCCCCATTACCACCTCTTGTGTACTTATAACTGTTCCACCTTCATATAAAAAAAAAAAACCTAAAATAGAAGCAAATTTATACATAATAAAATTTTCAAAGAGGGTAATAATTTCCATACATATTTAGAAGAAAGCGTGGCGTGAGGCAATCCCATAAGACTACTCATTTCATTCCCAATATCGGTTCGAAACGTTCGTAGTAGATCCTGCTCTCTATTATAACTAATTTATACTTGCCATAATCAGTTTTAATTAAAAAATCGTTAGCTTTTATCGTAATATATGTGGTTTAAATTCGAGAAGGACGTGCCGTGCGCGCACCTATCACTCTTATGCCAATTTGAATGAAATAAAGCTTGACCCTCTTCCCCATGTGTCGCCCTTCTGTGGGCCTCTCACAATAGGGCGGCATTTTATTTCTTCTCTCTACGCGTCTGGCGCGAATAATTTAGACAAAAAAGTGGAAATAAAAAAAAAAAAAAAATAATAGTAGTAGTAG
>NC_020396.1:51572-68236 GCF_000321355.1 Plasmodium cynomolgi strain B
TTTTTTTTTTTTTTGGTGGGGGGGCTAAAGTGTGCAATGTGGGAAGGCTGTCTTTGACAGATGAAATTAGCAAAAATGGAGAGCACATAAATGCAAATATGCGCAATGCCGCTATGTTTAGTCTCGTAACGGATGTCCCTATATTTTTTTCCCTTAAATTAAAATTAAATGCATCAAATTTGTAGTCCGTTCGGTGAGCCTTATCTTACGTCCCCAAAGGAAGACAAACAATGCGCAAGGAAAGAAACTTCGCAACCTTGGGGGACGCATCTAACTGGGTACCCCAGTGCAGTATAGCAGCTTATGTGTATTAACACACATGTGTACTTTCTGCGCATGAACATAATTATATATATAGACACACAAGCTGATAACCCCCCCCCATGCGAGAGGCAATGCGCACATGAAGTGATGCATGTATGCCCTCAGTTATTCCACTCCAGGACAGTAATTAATTGGAAGGGGTACACATTCAAGAGAAGCACATATATATATATATATACATATATATACATATACACACACACACGTGTAGATGAGCCTCCAAACCTGCTCACACCACAGTGTCCAATTCTGCAAAACCGCGTCACCTATTATTTTTGAATAAAAGGAAAGCAAAATGTTGAAGAAAAAAAAGGACACAAATGTGAAGGAAAAGTTAAAAACGGCGACGAACGGAATGAGTTACAAAAATTGGGAAAAAAATCCCAAAGGGGAAGTGCTAGATAAGGAGGAAGATTTCAAACACCTGGAAGAAAAGGAACATGAAATAGAAAAAATATCGAGAAGAATTTACGAAGAAAATAGTAAAATAAAAAAAATCAATTTGCATCATAAAATAATTAAGGAAGAATTTGAAAAGAAAAAATTAATCGATCAAAGTGATAAAAAAAAAAAACTCCTGATTATTACAAAAAAATTACAACAAAGTTACAGAACAACATAAATAATGTTGAGGAGTACATTAACAACATTACAAATGATATAAATATTTTAAAAAGCTGCATAGATGACGAAAGAAATGAGAGAATTATCTACAACAACAATATGAAAATTCTTGTTAATGAGTACAATACTTTAAAAAAAAACATCAGTAACTTAGCCACACAGGAAAAGGAACAAAACGCGCAAAATGAAAAGCTAAAAGTGGAGCTGAATGAACTCATTAAAGAAAAAGACACTCTGGAGAAAAAACACAGAGAAGATTTCAAAATGCTACAGCAAAAATTGAAGGAGCAAAAAATACTATCGTCTGAACAGAAAATACACGAGCTAATCAAGATGAAGTATAACTGTAAGGAAAGGAGAAATAACAAAGCGGCGGAGGGATCCGAGGACGAGTTGACGCGAAGAAACGAAAGACACGCCACTTCCTCGGCCGTCAGCAACGATAATAACTGTAGGAACCTCTCTGGGGAAGGAAATCTCGCAAATGACAACTACTACCTCCTGGATGAAGCAGACTACGAAGATGAAAAGAAAAAAAAACTAAACGCAAAAATAATATTCCTAAAGAAACTATGCCTGAGAATCCTATTTATTAACGAATATCAAAAGCAAAATATTAAAAAGTTGGAAGAAAACATCGAAAATATGAACAAGGCAATCAATTCTATAAGCATTTTGACATCCAAAAAAGGAGACTTTGATCACATCATTATAAACTTAAATGCGTCCAAGGAAAAAAACTACAGTCTTATTTCGAGAATTAACCTACTAAATTACGAAACGAACGTTTTAACCCAGTTGAATAAAAAAATGAAGGAGAAATTTAAAAATATCAACCTCCAAAATGACGAAATGGTTAACTTAAAAAAAGAAATTACAAACAAAATGAACGACAAAATGACTCATATTAAGACATCCCTACTCAATAATCAAGAAACATGCAAGTTAAAAAAAAAATGCTTCCACGATTGTGTCATGTACTTGAAATGCCTATACGATTTTATCAAACAATTTGAAAATATGAACAACAAATTAAATCTAAGGACACAAATTATAAATAAAGAAAAGAACTTCCATTTTAATTACATCCATAAGTACAATGAAGAAATTCTGGTCGATGAGAATCACCTAAATGACTTTTTAATATTTATTGAAAAATATATTTACGCTCTTAATTTTTACCTTCCTTCTCCTACATTCAATTACAAAAACTTTATCATTGAAAACCCCAATTTTAACGTTCTCGGTTCTGCCTTATCGGCGCATTCTATAGATTCTGCCTCGAACGAGAACGCTCAATTTAGCGCACTCAATTGTGTCACCTCCGAAAATGAATTCGGCGCGTCTGAAGGGGGTTCTCCACAGGAAGACGAAAAATTGATAAATGAGCCCGTAAGTAAGGGGCCGATAAATGTAGACCCCCCCAGTGCTGGCGACCCCTTGAATGGTGACGACTCCCTGAATGATACTACCCAAGGAGTCGATCAGCTCGAGAGCATTCCCACAGAAGGGGACCAAGCGGAGGCGCAGCATACAGAGGCACACGACCAAAATTTTGCACCAAATGAAGTGGGAAACGACCCAAGTGAAGCACAACAAAAGGAGGAAGAACACCAAGACGAACTTAACAAAGAGAACGAACTAAGCGACAACCAAATTGGCCAGCACGCTGCGGAGAATAGCCAGAAGGGAAACCCCATTGCAGAAGTAGAAAAAGAAGACCATAAGTTACAAGGTGGGCACCAGGAGGAAGAAGCGGGAGGAGGAGTAGAAGAAGAGGAAGAAAAAAATGCCATAGAGGAAGAACAACCAAAGGAGAGTGAATCTCTAAGCGAAACAAAACGAAGTGATAACTTGGAAGGTGGAAATGGACAACATGGTAATGATTTACCAAATGGGGAGAATGAAGGAGACGTGTCGAAAGTGGCACCGAAGGAGGGAAGTTCACCTGGCGAGCAAATGGAGAATGAGGGTACGCCTAACGAAGAAGAAGTGAAGGTACCAGATGAGGAAGAGGCGATCGTGCCAGGTGAGGAAAAGGCGATCGTGCCAGATGAGGAAGAGGCGGTCGTGCCAGATAAGGAAGAGGCGATCGTGCCAGATGAGGAAGAGCCGATCGTGCCAGGTGAAGAGCAAAGCAACGCACCCAAAGGTGAGCAGGAATCTTCACCAAATGAGGAGGAAGTGAACACACCGGGGGAAGAACCGCTAAACGCGCCAAGCGAAGCGCAGACAACCCCCGAGGCCGCAGATCTAGAGGGAGAAAACGAAAACTACAATTTAAATCACTTTAATTCGCGCAGCATCGAATACGATAAGCTAAAAGAAGAAATTCCTACCGAATTGTTAATGAAAAAATATGACTCTAAGAAAAGTTCAACAGCTGCAAATTAGGCGTGGAACACAACATACCAAATTGCCTGCCTACAACTGTTAGCACAAAAAAAGGGTGCACTCCCCCTTCCTTCCCCTTTCAAGTGTTACAGGGACGTATATTATGTGCAGTAATATGTACATCGTTTTTTTTCACTCTTGTTTTGAAATTTTTAAAAGACCAAAAAGGAAAAAACAAAAAAACATTTAAAAAAACATTTAAAAAAACATTTTGATCATCTTCCTTGTTCCGATAAAGCTTTTTAACCTTTTCAAGGCAAATAAAAGGATAGGCAAAAAGCTATAATTCTGTTGAGTGACGCGGGGCAGGGAGTACCCACACCTTAAGTAGGCAGGCAGCGTCTCTCTTCATGATTGTTACAGCTACCCAAAGGGGGAGTAAAAATATAACACATATATTATGCTAAACTTGTGCCGTTTACGTTTATGCTGCGGCCAATATGAAAATAAAGCTGGTCTCCTCCAGTGTACACTACCGCTTTCCCGCATTCGTTGCATTGTCACACTGTTAAAAAAGAAAAAGGAATTGCGTGGGGGACTACACCTGCCTGTCTGCTATGTATAGGACGTCACTCAAATGGACGTTCCCTCAAGGTGTCCCCCCTATGTTCAAAAAAAAAAAGTGGCCCTATATGAGTGTATCCTTTTTTTTTTTTATTACCAATTAAATTGTTAAGAAGTTTACATACGGTTTGCAAAAAAAAATAAAAATAAAAAAATAGCGCAGCTGCACTTCAAACAGGTATAATGTCAAATTAGGGAGAGGGTTTATAATGGAGTGGTACATGTACCCCTTAAAACCGCACTTCCTTGCTGATGGGCACGGCCTATTTAACTCTTAATGGATCACATGCACAATTTAGAGGTGTGGAACTGCGTTTTTCCCCCGTACGACCACCCGTTCAAAGGACCTGATTTAGCAAAGACTCCAGGGGGGTCCTCTTAGTCATTCTCAACAACTCATATATGTACAAATATACCTTTGCTCTGCTGGTGCCTTCCAAAAAATGGTAAACTGTAATTAGCTTATTTAGGAAGATATAACCAAAGTGCTTATTTTCATTGTAGCATTTTTTACGTAGCATGTGCAAAACCAGCTGGATTATTTTTCGGTAGTACGCATAGTTTGATCTGTTTGGGGATGTTGCGTGTGTCCTTTTCAGCAGCGTGTTGTGTATATCTATGTGGTAACTTTCTATGGCCCTTCTTCTTCCCTTTCGATGTTGCTTATTTTCCCAATGGTTCTTCTCCACAGATGGTTTTTTCAAGCCAAACGAACTAAAGTAGCTATGAAGGACTACAACATTTTCGAGAAAAATCATCACCTCGTTGAGCACAAAACTTAGATCTTCATTTAAAAAGGACTCTTCTACCACCACTTTGGTCGAAATGGAATTCTGCGCGAACTCCCCGTTTGGAATTCCCCGGTCGAACAAACTTGTACAAATGCTAAATAAATTATTGAACATAAGAAATATGTACTTTACAAAGGTTCTACATGTCTTCAAATTAGTTTTTTTCATTTCTCTAATGTTTGTTGTATGATCTGCAGTTTGGTTTTTCCCTCTCTGCTTCGCACTCTCCTTTCTATCCCCTTGATTCTTTACATTAATGAAAAGGTTAAAATATTCCATATGAAACAGGTTGATAAAAATGTAATACAAACTCCTATTCAAATTTTTTATAATTTTTATCAAGTCTGAGAAGATATTTAAATTCGATCTTTTCAATTTGCTTGCTTCCTTCCTTATAATGAAAGTACTTCTAACTTTAAGAGAAATGTATTTGTGGAAATTGCTGTACCAGAAATTCCACAACTCGAATGGGTTACCTTTACTTGGTTCCCCTTTTTGGTTGATCACCTTTTGTGCGTTATTTAGTATAAATCTTTTTATTTTTTTTCCTTTTTCAGAAGCGCATTTGTAAATATATGGCTGTAGTCCACACTGGGGTAGAACAAATTCGAAACGATGTTACTTACAAAGAGTGAGAGGTAAAAGAATATTTCAGACGTTTTTTCGTAGCTCTCTTTAAAAATGTAGCCCATTATATAGCGATTTTTTGTTATTTTTTCTATGTACGTTTGGTTGGAGAGCACAACGGTAAGGGGTTCATCCTTCTCCCTGCTGCTTTTGTTGTCATTTTGTTGTGCTTTTATTTTCCCTGTTTCGTTTTTTGGCTCTTCAGTTATCGATCCTCCTTCTTCTGACTCACTTTTGTGTATTCCCTTCTTCACAAATGATTCCTTCTTATTGGACGTATAACAGGGATCCCATCTTCCAAAAGAGGCCACTTCTTCCTCGCCTTTACCTCCTGAGAAACTCACTTCAACGTTCACGCTGCTCACGTAAATCTTCTCATTTTGGCCATCCGTGTCGTAAAAATTTATCACCGGCATCGTAAAGGAGGTGGGGTAATAAAACGCTATTTCGTCTTGGAACAACTTCTGATGCATCATTCGATCTAGCCATAGAAGGATGTTGTTCCTGGTTATCAGTTTCAGCACGAGGTTGTTTTTGACGTAGTAGGCCACATCGCAGTTGTTCTGGTCCGTACCGCTGGCCCCTTTCGCCCCGTTCGTCCCATTGGCTGCGTTCTCCTGTGCGCGGATTTCATCATAGTATACGTGGCCATTACCATTCTGCTCATCCGCGTTGCCATCACTACCTCCGTTGCGCCTCCTCTCCTCCGCGTCACCAACCCCCATGCAGTCAAACTGCATATCCTCGAGGGGCAACACGCCACTACACATGACTAGCAGAATTAAAAACTTCTTCAACAAATTGTAGTTCAGATAATTACTAAAAAACATTGTCAGGTAAATCTCGAAAATGTTATTTTTATTTAATATGTTCAGAATCGTTTTTATTGCATTTTTATGATTCCCCTGAATGTACTGCAGTTTATCCACAGTTTCTTCTTCCTCCTCTTTGTTGGTAACTCTGTTTCTCTTCTCATTCTCTTCTTCCACATCGTCATCCTCATTTTGAAAATCGTAAACCATTCTGTGGCTGACGTTGGACGTTGCGAAGAAGCTCCTATCGATGGTGTTACTTTTCCGTTGCGCGTGTGTTGCATTACCATTGTACGCGTTGTCATCTATATAGTCGCCATTCTGATTATACGCGGTTGTGTAATTTGCATTTCGGGTGGAATAGCCCTCATCATGCTGCTGCAATGTGGATTCTCCATATGCTTTGTGAGATGCGTATGATCCGTTATATTCTTGGCCGCTTCCCCGTTGGTAGTTCGCATATTCTTCATCATAGTTTTGGCCGCCCTCCTGCTGGTGGTCCGCGTATTCTTCATCATAATTTTCGCTGCCTTCACCCTCGATCTCCCGGCCGCTTCCCCTCAAGTTGTACCTCGTGGAGAAAAGCGCCTGCGTCGAAATGATCAAAAAGTTGATGACATTAAGTGACATAAAATTCGTCTTCCTAAATTGGTTATTCAAATACGCGTGGAAAAAATGAATCGAAAAGGTTTTGTTCCTAATTAGGTTCTTCAGAGTATCCCTGAAGCAATTTTTCTTGTAAATTTCGTTTATTAAAAAAAAGGAGTAGGTCGACACACAGGGGTTTATGTAGTACGAATTGGGGTCTACTGAATATTTTAATTTCTTCATAAAGAAGAACAAATAAAACAGTTCCTTGAAGGGAATTACCAGCATCCGTTGCTTCTTTTTTCGGCCCCCACTGTTGTGTATACTACTGCCACTATTGTGGTACCTTTGCGAAAAACTATTTTTCCATATCACGCCGTGACCTGCTTCTTCCTCCTGCCTATTCGCTCCGCTAGATCTCCTAAACGAATTTAATCGCTTCCTAATTTTATAGAGAACAAAAGAATTCTCAATCAACTGGTAAAATATGGACAGCCCCTTTATGCTAATCATCCTCACTATGATGTCGTTACTACTCAAACAGAATATTAAAATTTTCAATGCATTCATGGAAAATATTTTTATCCACTTCCCAAAAAAGTCAATATCGTTAAGAAGGTATTTCTTTAGCAACTTTTTGTAATTCTTTTTAAAATGAATTTCTTTCATTTTTCTTCCGTACAGTAGATCGCTACTGTCGACTATACAGTCTGTGTTGATGCTACTGCTGGGGGGGGGATTCTTCTTCATTTTTGCCAGTTTCCCTTTTGCGCCAGTTTTCTCCTTCTGCGTGGCGCTCCTTGTTGTGTAGTATCCCTCGACCCCGTTCTGCTGATCGTCATGATGACCGTTCTCATTGAAGGAGTTTTCCGGGTCAGCACTTCCATCATCGGCACTCTCATTGCCAACACCATTCTGTTTGTTATCCCCATCTCCCTTGTCGCTCGCCCCATTTTGAAAAACCTCCTCTGCAATGTCCCCATCAACTCCCTCCTGGGGTTCCTCCCTAAATGTGCTGCAATTCTTATACGCGTTACCTTCATACGGGCTGCTCATAAAAATGCTCGTTCGAATGGTCTTTCCATAGTAAATCATATTTTTGATATTCGTTTTTTCTTCCTTGTCCAGTAGATCTAAAATTCTTGTGGATCTGTGCACGCTGTGAATTTGTTTAAATTTGATACAAAACTTGCAGTTGCTATTATTTTTCTCGTTCTTCTTCAAATGGTAAAAGTGTTCCTTTTCTTCATCGTACGAGATAAGTTTGTTGGAACTTCCAAAGGGGAAGCCTCTCTTTGTGTGTTCGTTCGTCCGATGCATCCCTCCGTTATAACTGTTGTGTGGATCCGTTTCACCATTGTTGCCATGATATGTACGGGAGAAATCCCCCAGACCACCGCCAACCAGGTTGCCCCCGTCGTGTGACCCTCCTCTTTCCTCATCCTCGTTGTTGTCATAGTCTATATAGAAATGAATATCTGGGTACTTCCTTATGTAGTTCTTTATCTTCCTGTTAATCTCCTGCATATTTAGCAAGTCAAAATTTAAAAACACATTCTCATGGCGGTATGACGTGTACAAAATTCTAAAGTGATAAAAAAAAATTCTCAATTTTTCCGCCATCAAAACAAAGCAAAAAATCAACTTGCTAACTATTAAGCACAGTAAAAAAGGTAATCATAAATATTATCTTCCAACTTTATTCTATGTGCTAAAAAAAAGGCTTCCCTTTTGATATATTCATTTTGGCTCATTATGCAATGAGGGAGTTTCGTTCTGTAAAGCTTCAGCAGGAGTTCCCCTTTTTTCATCTTCCAATCCGTTTGGTAGTAATCACTGTGGAGTCCTTTTTGCATACGTAACTGTTGGTCATCCGACAGGACACAACTGGGACTATTTACACCATCGTTGCGTAACGCGTCGTGGTTAAGTTCCTCCCCCGACGGGTAAACTTCCCTCTCGCAACATTCGCTCTGCCCTGATCTGTTCATGTGCAAATAAAACAAAAAGTGGTTCTCCCCACTTTCCAACTTCCTGCGCACATTTTCATTCATATAAAAGTAGAGGCACGTCTTATTCAGCATACTCGTGTTCATATTCAGCCAATCGTAGCTACCATCATTATTTAAATTAAATTCTTTAAATTTCAACACTTCATCGATTAGCTTATTGTCCAGGATGCTCTCCATCGTGACTGACTTCAAATAATGCGAAATGTCAACGAAGAAAATGTTTCTTATGTGCACATCCACACTTTCGAGGGTGTAACTGTACGCTTTCTTCAGTCCGTTGAATAGATCCCTGTTTAGCGTTTTCAAACATATGGCTTGCGTTTGCGGTGCCTTCTCTCTGCTCTGGTCATACCATTCTTCGTAGAATATTTTTACCACTTTTAGGATGAACAGGAGGGCGTTCTTGCTTCCGCCATGGCATCCACCACTGCACTCATCATTGTACCCACCACTGCGCTCATCACCGCGTTCATCATCACACTCATCATGGCTTCCCCCATGGGTGGTTTTCCCAACCCCTCGTTTGCCCCTAAACGCTTCCAACTGCTGCACAATCAGCCTCCCTACATGGGCATCTCTGAAAAAAGTCTCGACCAACATTAGCACATCCAAGTTTCTTAACTTCACATATTTGAGAAGCAAAAAGAAGGCGTAAAAAACGACGTACAATTTTTTGCCCTTTTTCAGCTCACCCACGTCGTGCTCACTAAAAATGTACATGTAGCCCTTCATTGCATTTTCATAGTAAAAATGATTTTTCTTCCCTTTTGCACAGAACGCTAAGTCAGTTAGCAGATCGCAAAGATGGTCACTCACCATCCTTTCCAGCTTAAATTTCCCCACATTCTGGTTCAGCATTTGAAAAAGTAGAACTAGCAAAATGCAGTGATCGTTTCTTCTTCTCCTTAACGTACCTTTTGTGAAACTCTCCTTATGTATCGTGTCGCCACTATATCCTCCATGCTTAACGGCGTTGTTATTACCATGTTGGGTGGAGTGATTGCTCATTTTCACAGAATTTATTACCCTCCAATCTTCGCGACCACCTTCGGGATTTCTGACACACCCGTTTTGGTTCCCTGAAGGGGCACTACCTCCACTATTTCTACGCCCCCCTCCTTCTTCTTCTTCTTCTCCGCCGCCCCTTTTCAAGCCTTTCAAAACCCCTTTGAAGACAAAAAACGTGACTCTCTCGTAGCACCTCATCATACACTCACCCTTGGGAATGTCATTTTTGTAAAAGTAGCCATAAAAGTAGAAGAATGCGACTTCGCATATTCTCCTCACGGCGTCTTTGCCGTACTCTCGAAGCAGTTGTCGCATTCGCTCTTTTCTACTTAGCATGTTTCCCAAAAAGTACAAAACCGATATGCCTATAAATAGGCAATTTTTATTTTTCGCCTTCTTCGTGCTTAACAACAGAAAGCTAATTCTGTTTCTCCTTCTATAAACAGATTTGTATGCGAGTGCAAATTTTTTCAAATAAATTTCGGCTAGCATGGCTGAGAAATTTTTTCGAGGCAGCTTAAATACTTCTTCGTGCGTTACGCTCTCTAAACAGTGCATATCAATTTGGTCAAACAGCGGAGGGGTGTACTTATTTTCCATCAAGTAAAGAAAAATCATAAAAATGTCATTCTCCTTGGTGTTGTTACAGGCTGCTTCCTCTGGCAGGGCCTTCAAATCGAAAAGGGCCACGTAGTTCTGCAGGACGTGCGCTTCTACTTCTCTCTCTACATCCCCATACCGTTGCAAATGTGTTCGCTCGTTTTTGATACCCCGAAAGAAGCAATGTTGGGTGATGCTTCTATCGGAAGTGCCATTTCCCCCCCCTCTGATGCCGTGACGAATAACTCTTTCCACAATGGCGCAACTCAGCGGGCAGCCGCTATCACCGTACCATTTCTTAACGTACAACTTGCACAGCTCATTTAGGATGGCGCTCGTTTCGCCTTCCAAATGTTTGTCTCGCGTGATGGTGTCAATTAGTAGGGGAACCGTGTTGGCACCGCTTCGGTGCATGCTTTTCATGCCATTTTTTAGTCCACCCTTGAAACCGTTTCTCTCCTTTTCGATACGCATACGGTTGACGAAAAAGAGAGTGATATGTTTTAGAAGAAAAGATCTGCAGCTCCCCATGGCTGCCTCCCCCCCATTTGGATCATTGTCAGTTTGGTTACTGTCACCCTTAGAGGAAGTGTATCCCACTATTAACTTCTTCATAAAGCATTCCTTCGCATCTAACATCTGCAGCAAGGACAGAATCATGAGGGATAATTTCCCCTTAATTTCTTCGTCCTCCTTGTGTGTGTCCTGTTCCGCAATGATATGGATCAAACGAACAAGGCTCTCCCCCACCGGCCTCTTATACTTCTCCCTTTTTAGATTAAACAGTTGGATGCTTTTATGCACATAACACAGGATAAGATGCGCGAAGTGGTGAACAATGACACGATTCGTTTTAAATCCCTTCTGCAAATGATCCAATAACTTTACAAATAATCCATTTTTAAAAATATGAACAAATAAAGAACACATGGACCTACTTAAATTACGCACCTTTTGAAAGAAATTATTTGCGTCATATTTTGAGTCCCCTTGTTCTTTTCTACTTCCACAACTAGCGATTACATTCTTAACATCTTCGTACCTTCTCATGTGTTCTACAAATGTATGAATCTTTGTATTTACAGTGGCACTTAGGGCAAGGAACACCTCCAGCGTTTTGCTGATTTTGTCAATCAAATGCAATAGCGTGTTGGAGTGAACATTACCGTCACCATTTAGGTACACATAAGTGATGAAGAAATAATTAACTATGAGAGTGCTAACATTGCACAGGTTGTAAAGCAGCAGTTCTCGTTCTTCACATTTTTTCTTCGTCCCCTCCAGGTTATCTACGCTGGTGTAATAAAACGTAACGTTATTATGTTGCAAATAAATCTCCAACACGTTTTCTCCCCCGTTTGGAATGTCCTTATCAATCTCAGGTTTACCACTTTTTTGCACAAAAAAAAAGGAACTACTTTTATTATTACTTGCCTCGTTAGTGACACCCTTTTTGTGTACCTCACTGCAGAGCTGTTTTATTTCTTCCTGGTACTCTGCTAAATTTTTCTGCCCCATTTGAACCTTCTCAATTTGCCATAAAAAGGAATCTACGCTTTGTAAAAATGTTGCAAAACTGACAAAAGCAGTCTTCTGCTTGTTCGATTCGTTCTGATATGCTACTTTTTCTTCGGACCCTTCCACCATGTTGGTTACACCAGATTGTTGTTTCTCACTCCGTGGATTAAACGCGGTGGTGTTGTTGGGTGTACTTCCCCCCCTTTGGCTATCACAGAGGTTGTCCCCAGTTTGTAAAAAGTCCTTCTTCCTCGTAAAGGCACAAAACAGTTCGCCTAAGCTTCTCTGATTCTTTAACTTTTCTCTCACGCTAGGATAAACATAGGGGTTCAACAGCAAAACATATTTTACATAATCCAGGTAGTTTACATACACCTGTACGATGTCCTCGAGGGTGTAATCGAACACATCGTTGGCTCCTCCCTTAGTCTGCTTCTCCTCCTTAATGACCTTCATAATTGGTATTCCCTTCAAATCGAAGTTCAGGTTGCTCGTGAAGAACAGCTCTACTAGGAGCCTGAAAAAGGGGGAGGCTTCGCTCCTAAGCGGGTTCTCCTTTTGGAATTCGTTTTTATTTTTCTCCACCGCTTCGATGGAAACTTCCTTGGCCACTTCATTAGGTGCGTCCCTGTCGAGGTGCACTGCTCTACTTCTGTGCAAGTTAAAAAGGCGGCAAAAAACGGACAGTGCAACAACGAACTGGCGCAAGCTACGAATGGCCCTCAAAAAATTCAAAAACAAAAGCACATCATCCACATGAGAGGAGTCGAAAAATTTCGTCTTCTTCAGCATTTTGTGTATAAGGGTCTCCACGAAGGAGTAAAAAACCAACTGCACATCTGACGCGCATTCTTCGTGTGATGAAAGCACCCTCTTCTTGTAGTACGTCAAAATGGGGAACAAATTATCCAACAAATGGTAACTTTCGAGGGGGAAATAACATTTCTCAAAAAACAACTTAAGGAATATCTTGTACACATTCTCGTTAACATTTGCAAACAATTCAAAGTTTCTTACTTCTATAATTCTCTTCTGACTGTACAGTTCATTTAATAATTTTTTCTTCAACTCACAATCGTCGAAGAGGTTGATAAAATTCGTCACTAGCACAAAATGGTACACGTACAAATTGTCCGTATTTATGTGAACGTCATTCAGGAAGTAGTGCAACTGAAGGATGTGTTCGCGTTTTTCCTGATTTTTTTCACTTTTCGTATTCACTATTTCCTGGTCCTTAGCTCCGATGTTAAACGTGTAGTCATCCGAGTCGCTGTCGTGAAGAGAGTCGGCTCCCAAAGCGGTGCCTGCACTTGGCAGATTTTTTCTTTTGCCAGGGTTACCGCTATCACGGCTATCCCTCCTACACACCTCATTATTTTGCACCCCCTTAATCTCATTTATAATGTACCTATTTATATAGGCAATGTCGAACAGGTAGTACGAACTAACGAGGTGGTAAAAAGCGATGGATAGGTCTTCCTTTATCCTGTTCATCAAAACGATTTTGTTCACCCCTTGGGGGAAGGGCAGGAACGAATCCAGAGACAGTATAAACATGGAAACGCACTTGTAAATTTCGAACGTGTAGTGCAAGTAGCACATAATAAAATAATTGTAGTAGTTGTGCTTATCTCTCTTGGTGAACATTTCTACAATATACTTGGTAATATTCATGGGGATGAAAAAAAACAAAACTTCTTCAATTTTTTTCTTGTAATTTAATTCGTTATCCAAATGGTGCAGATAATTATTGGCTTCTTTCACATTTTGCATCACCACCCTTCGATCGATTATCGCTCCTTCACTGTTCTCTGTAGGCCCCTCTTTAACAGTGTCGTATAATTCTAGAAATACTTTGTAATGAATTACCTCTCCACATAGCTGTAAAAAATTTGTATTTCTCACCACTTCGTTATTGACACTTTGGTACGCATACCTGTATTGCAGCAAGCTGGGGAGATTTTCTCCCGATTTGTTCGCGCAGTTGTTGTTTACTAACTCACTACTGCTTCTTTCTAGTTTCTTTTTTTTCCTTCTCAAATTGTCCCCCTTCTCATCGCTTGTTACCGCGCTGCTCATTTTTCTCTTCCTCTCACTTGTCGCGAGTGCAATGGCCCCTTCATCCTGGCACAGTTCGGGTATGTCCTCACCTAGGTTGGTACCACTTCTGGTGCTCCCCTGCATGTAGCTACAAGGAAGGGAGAAGTACCTACTCATATGGGTGGATAAGCTGTCCATTTCTTTTCCTCCCCCACTTGGAGTGTTCCCCCCATTGGTCCTATGCAGGAAGAATATTTTACTAACATCAATGAAAAGAAGCAGAAACAAAAAAAGGTTGTCGTCACATGTTAAAACGTGCACTTTGCTGCTGCCATAGTAGAGGTTGATAAAATGCTGGTACTTTTCTATACTAATTACAATAATGTAATGGTTAATAAAAAATTTTATTTTTAAGTCGGTTAAGAAGGAGAGGAAAGCATTATTCACTTTATTCTGGATTTGCTTTTCATCATTGTAAGACTTATCTCTCAACAGAATAACCTCCTCCTCTTCCTTCACGTGCCGCATGATTAAGTACTGCTTCGTTTCTCTGATGCACGTGGCTATATACATTTCTAGGTTTGCGAAGATGAGGCAGATTCGACGAATGTCTCTTTTTTGTATTCCCATCACGAACAGTTGATTTCTCACTTGTGCGTATTTCCTATTTTGCATGTTTGTGGTGCCATCGAACAAATCACCATACATGTTGGCTAGCTCCCCTCCCCTAACCTTCCTGTTGCAATTTACGGCTAGGTAATACGAGGATGAGGAGGGAGAAGGGTTGGATGGGGAACACCTTTTTTTTCCCTTCTTTTCTTCCTGCCCCTCTTCATTCTCCTCTCCATACGAACACTTCAAAAGGAAGATACAATTACAATTAAACTTCCCATTTTTGTATATTTCGCTGAACTTCCTTCTCTTTAACAACTCGTTTATAAAAAACAACACCGTCGTGTCCATCTCACTCTGTATATCATTGAAGAAAATTCCCACCAATTTTATCACATTAAAAAAAACGTTCACATTTTTATATGTCTCACTTTTCTCCAAAATTTTGTAAAGGCACAGAATAATGTAGTGTCGTAGCGCTTCCCCACTGCTACAGTATATTTTGCGTATCTCCTCACAGATCGTGTGAAAATAGGAGTGTATTTTGTCGCTCCTCGTGCTATCTAAGTAGCAGTATGCACACATGACTAGGAACGACACTCTCACTGCTTCGAAATCGTCCTTACTGACGGCTCTGCTATTCAGATCTGCCTCATCTGTGTCACGTCTACTTCGCTTTCTTCTTTTTTGCTTCCCCCTTTTCCTATCTACAATTTTTTCATTAAACATTTTCGTTTTCCCGTTTTTCTTCTTTATTAGCATTTCTGCGTAAAACTCACAATTTTCCATAGTCCTGTTTTTTTCCCTCTCATTTTCCACTCCCCCTACAGCACCCCTGTTCAGTAAGTGCTTATACAAGAGTACCACTTCGTTTTGAAAATTGTAACTGCAAAGAAGAGTTTCGTCCTCTTCGATATGGCCATCATCTGTGGGGTGATTCTTGCACCCCTTCTTTGTATCACGAGAGTTCCCTTCTTCTGACTTGTCGTCATTTTGTGAGGCTTCTCCCAAAAGGGACTCATCCTCCGTTGGAACACTTTGATCTTCCTCCCCATCGAGGATCTCCCGCTGTGCCCTTTCCACCTTGTCGTCAATCACGTCATCTAGCTCTTCCCCACTGTCCTCCAAATGGGTCAACTCATTTTTCCGCTTCAACTCGGAAACAGTTTTGAGATTCTTTTTCAATTCAATCAAATTTAATAACAACGTGGAGGAACGAATAACAAAATGAAACTTCTCATGGAAAAGGAAAAGATACAGAATGGCATTTAAAATAAATATTCGGTTATAACTGAAGTTGTTCAAAATTGCAATTTCGAGAAGGTTCATTTGTTCACAAAGGAAAAGACCTACATTTCGGAAGGCCTCTGATTTGACAAACTTTTTTTGACACTCATCATCTGGGTGTGTTTTCCCCAACTTGTTCCGAAGGAGCCAATTCAAACTATAAAAAATTATTTCAACATATCTCAGATTAATGTTGTGCAATGACTTGGTTCCCTTAGTTTTCGCAGCCTCTAAGGATAACACAAAAATGATCACATCGACGTAGTTATTTTCGATTAAAATATCCACACACACGTTGTAATCTTCCTCAGTAAGGTTTCCATTATTTTTTATCAGCCTATACAGGCTTCTCAATCCTCTTTCGATCTCCTTCTCACTATCGCTATTAAGCTGGGAGCATATTCCCTTCAGCGCGCTTTTTAACTTCTTCATAGTGCAGAATTTCAATTTTGGTTATTCACAATCTGGAGGGTTCATATTATGGACGATTTAAAGTGTGGCTACTCTACCTCGCCGCTTTCAAAGCTTACCCAACTGATCGACCTGTTCGTTCAAAAAAAAAAAAACGCGCTCTTTCTTCTCTACTTGTAAACACAAAACTTTTTCGTTTCTCCCATTCAGTCGCTTTTTACAAATAAAAAACAAAAAAGGATATACTATCCCGTGCTTTTTTTTTTTTTTTTTTTCCTCCTTGTTACTTATGCTCCTACATATAGGATGATGCGGGCGCTACGCATTCGCATAAGTTCTGTAGAGGAACCCTAAGTTTGGGGTTCCAAAAAAAAATTCACTTCAAACACGAACAAATGGAAATCTCACAAACGTACATTTTGTACATAAACATAAAATGGTAAACATTAAAA
>NC_020396.1:68276-80492 GCF_000321355.1 Plasmodium cynomolgi strain B
ATAAAAAAAAAAACACCAAAAAAAAAAAAAAAAAAAAAATTATACTTACATTTATGTTTATATATTACTTGGATGCGCGAACATTAAAATGGCTTCAAACATGATTGCAAAAAAGTATTCACTTGGTTTTGTACGCTTTGATGAGCTGGTTATGCGGAGTTGGCGAATGGGCAAAGCGTACCTGTTCGTTCCAGCGACGGAGGAGGGAAAACATGTTGGTGATGATTTGTGATGACTTGCGGCTATCACGGCGTCGTGACGATCCGCGCAACAACAGAACGATCTACCAAATTGCCGGTACCAAATGGCTTGGCGCCATTTAAAAAAAAAAAGTGCATACGTGCATATACAAAAAAAAAAAAAAAGGAATACACCTGTGTTTGCGTATGCTCTGATGTATATGTTTTCCAAACAAAATACTTATTTAAAATTATTTAAAAAAAAAACCTTTTTACGTGCTTTCCACATTTTTGTAAAGCGTTTCATCAAGTAAGGGTGCGTGCAAAAAAGGGCCATCGTGGGTATCCAACTGGGTATCTAATGGGCGCCAATTGGGCGCAAAAACGTGCACAGCGAATCTGCAATAAAGGGGTGCTTCTGGAAGAATACTGCTAGCCAAAACATGTTGGCATGTGCAGGTCCCCCTTGCGCACTCCCTCCCAAGTCGATCCACGCATGAGCATACGTAACCGTGAAAAAACGATATCACCCCATCACTCGCATTTTTTGCGCACCCTTTTGCCCACCCTTTTGTGGAAGAGTGGTATTTTCCGCGTCGGTGGGAAAAGTTTGGCCCTTGGGGTGGCACTCCACAAAAGGGCGAAGCCCAGAAATGGGAGCTCCACATATATATGTACATATGAATATATGTTCATAAGAATATATGCACATATGTATATATGCATGTATGTATATATGCATGTATGTTGTGGCCCCCTCCTCTGTGCACAACCAGGAGAACTCCCCCGCCGTCACCCGTACTTGCTGACGTACTCCTGCCACAAGAAACTTATCACCTTCTGTACGAAATGGCTTTTGTTTTCGGGGAAGAAGTACTCCGAACTGTTTAAAACGATCCCCTTTGGGAAGGTCATGAAAAAGAAACTTAAGTTTTTAAAAAAGGTCTGCAGCAGGGCGAACTGCCTGGCGAGCTTATCTGTCAGTTTCTTTCTGCGAACTTGATTGTTACCTCCGCCGGAGGTGGTGGCTCTTCCCTCAAACAACGCCTCCCGAACATCCTCGCCGATAAACCCCATGTGGACTATGTACAGTTCGTAATTATTAACGGAATAATATTTGCTACTCAAATAGTTCAGCAACGTGCTATCGTACAGTAAAATTTTTTTTTTCTTCCGTTGCTTTTCCATAAATGAAGTTTTTTCCATGTCGTTGCTCTTCCCACCATTGTTGTGGTTATTGTTGTGGTTGAGGTTAGGGTTATGCTTATGGCTATCGTTCTCGTCATCGTAATCGTCCTCGTCATCATCTGATAGGTCTGAAAATGGGGGCGTATCATCAGCGTGCCGATTTTTGCCACCCTTGGAGTCATCCACGTTCTCCTCATCACTCTCCGACTCCTTCGCGCCGTCCCTCTTCTTCCCATCCCGGGTAGCCCTCTCACCAAACAGTTCGTTATAACTACTCGTTAAGATATTCTTATTCAAATTCAGTTCAAAAAAGGTAAACACATCTTTCATACATAGAGGGACACTCAAATATTTGGTAAAAATTTCACGCTCCCCCGAAATGAAGGCATTATCTTCCGCGTTGGAGTTAAAAAAGGTCACGTTCATATAGGAGTTATCGACAAAGTCTTGGGTATATCCCCCCATGGCAATGTCATCCGCGTCATTTCCACCCCTGCGTATATTTCCCGACCTAATAAACAAATTTTGTTCTTCTTTTTTGCAAAAAAGGGAAATCAATTTGTTGTAGCTTCCACGCAACTTGGTTCTTTGATCATTATTTTTTATCATGTAAAATATTCCCAATTTTTTTAAAAAGAACAAATCTTTTTTTAAAAATAATTCTTGTAACAGGTTGTTGTCTTCCGTCCCCTGTGTGTGCGTGCTTTTTCGAAACGAATTTCTCATTTTCGTCCTTACGAATTCTTCCTCGATGATGAAAAGAATTTTTGCAAGTTCGACATCCTTCGGGGGGGTACTTCCCCCGTTGATGCTGCTGCTAACAGGGATGCGGTTACTGTTGTGACTATTCTCAGAGAGGTCACCATATGAACACAATTTGCTAGAATCCAACCCGCTATTGTCCAACCCGCTATGCTCACTGGGTAGTTCCTCCCGCTTCGCCACGCCACCGAAAAACGGAAAGGGCACACCCTCCCCCTCAGCTAAAAACTCCCCCAATAAGCCGCTCAACTCGCTGAGAGGGCCAAAATTGTACATAAAATTATTCAAGAGGAAGGAACTGTTTTTACACTTCATGCAAAACAGAACAAAGGAAGTGACCACAACGTAGAGGTAATCCCTGTTAACCTGAGACACACTGCACATTTGCAGCAAGCCGTCTAGGATCTTCTGCTTCTCTCCGAAGTGACTATATATGTACGCTAAAGAGATGCACTCTTTTACCCAAAAAAGGTGGTGAAAAAAGTGGAAGAGTTTCTCATCATCTAATGTTAATGAGATCGTTCTTTCCCCATTTCGGAGTTTCTCCTGGGCACAGTAGAAGTCCTGTAACCTTTCCTTAAATGTAAAGTGACCCTTCGGCTCATAAAACAGGATTTTATTTTTAATCAAATTTAACCTTTTAAAGGATGCCCTCAATTTTAGCATGACGTACCCTTGAATGAGGACGGGGAAATTTTTCAAAAGTTCGTCCACGTTTATTTCGTCGTCCAGCTTTTCTTTAATAATTATTTTACACAGGTGGGCAAGGAAATCGGCTATGCATAGCATGACGTTGAAGGGAATGTCCACGTAAGGGACGTTCTTGGAACAGTTGGCACTGGTTTGTCTTCCCCCCGGTGTGCCTCTCACCAATGAGTCTTCGCAACGAAGTCGGTCTTTCCATTTCTCACAATTTGGCGAGTTATCGACATTTTCTGCACCCCCCCCTTTGGGAATTCCCCCCGTGCGGTAGTATTCATCCGTGCGCAGATATACAGAGTAGTGACTATAGTAGTTATCCCTGAAGCGAGCCAACACAGTCTCGTTAAAAACGGTGACGAATGCGAATTTGATGTAGGAGCCCAAGTCATAGTAACTCTTCGCCGAGTCCATTTCTACTTTCCCACTTCTCCTCGTACTTTTGTATATTCTTTTCAGCAAAATGTTAAGTATCGAAATGGCGTAGATCCACAAAGACGAGTCCTCATGAAACAACTTCGCACCTTTTAAAACATTCAAAAACACAAACTTTATTTCTTCTTTTTTTATTCGCTTAAAATTGGTAATACACTTAACAAACATATACTTTTCATAAATGCTAAACCCCTCGAAGTAGTTGCTGAAGTTGCAAAAGATGTGGCCATATGAATTGTTGAAGCAGCTAAAACGGGAGAAGTATTCAAATACGCTGATTCGACATTCGTACAAGATGTGCACCCTTCTTATAAACTCCTCATAAACTGCGTAATACTTTTTCATGTTCTCACTTATATTTTGCGTGATCTTTTCAATCATCACTTGGAGGAGAATGTAAAAGATTTTTATCAGTTTGGTTACATAGGAGTATATGTTGAGTACGGCGTCCTTTATGTGGACGTCCAACTTTACATAATTTATGAGCTTCATCGTTTTTAGGAAGCTTCCCAAATGGTCAAAGAGTTCGGTTCTGAACACGTGTAGGGACTTCACATCTTCCCCCTCCATATGGAATAACATATTCAACTTAACTTGTTCATACTCTTTATCTTTCTTAAAAGAGTTTGCGTCAATGTCGAGGAAGTTCCCCACTTTTAAAAACCCCTTTATGTAATTTTCAACCCTCAGCAAATTCGAATAGACGTGGTAGAGCATATTTTTTTTCTCTAAATTTTCTACCCTAATCAGGGATTTATTTATCTCTTCATAATATTTATAACAGAACAAATAAATCAGTGTCAAAATCGTGCTGTGGTCATTCACTATAATGTCACTATTCAGTTTGTAATTATCATTTTGATAAAGGAACAAACTATGGTCCTGTTTTGCACAAGTGCTGGTTTCTTGTCCCAAACCACCAGTTCTTACAATTTTCCGTCTCAATATGGAACTACTCCCACCATGCAACGTTTCACCTTCGTCCTCCGATTCCGTGCATGCCAATATGTTATTCGTTGCACTTACGCATTTTTTAATTTCGAAATCTTTTTTTATAAATCTGTTCATAAACAAAATGATCATATTGGAACACTCGTTCGAATCGAAGTAATCGGCCGAAATGCACTCCACGCCGAGGCTTCTTATCCCAATCAAATTGCAATATGAAATGAGACTCACGTTTTTATCATCCAGTTCTTCAAAGTAGTGTACAATGATTTCGTGCATCCTATGCGATAGGAATTGCATCGTTTCTTTGAGACCCTCACTTTGGTTTGTGCCACCCCCAGCTCCCTTGACGTCTAAATCGTTACTTGTGTTCCCCCCCAAGGGCCTCTCTTCGCATACAAAGCAGTCAAAATTTTTCTTGTAATAAAAAGTTAAGACGCGGTAGAGGGAGCAGAGACCATAGACGACGTACTTCGAATCGTACACGAGGCCGCTCCCCAGATTCATCACAACCATTTTGACGGTGCTCATCATTTCGTACACGTCGATCACTTTTTTTATGTAAAGGTACATCATAACATTCGCGAGCGGAACAATCGAGTTGTCGACTCTTCTCTGTAGCGACTTTACCAGGGAGTCGTAAAATCCTTTCATCGTCTCGTCGAACGTGTGGCTATTGTAGTGCTTGTACAGGTAGAAGCAGAGGTTCCCGAGGGAGAGGAAAAAGTGCAGGTTCTCATCATCGTCCCGTGGTTCCATTCCCTCAGCGTTCCGTTGCGCATTGTCCCTTACAAGGTCACTGTCACTATTTTTGTCTCCCCCCGCGTGATATGCCAAGTTGATCCCGTCTCCAATGACCAAGTCACTTCTGTGTAGAGCCAGAATCGTCGAAATTTCCGCGCCGCTCAAATTGGTGTAGTAGCAGCACGAACTCAGGCACAGCAAGAGAATATTCCTCACTTTGCGGTTAGCCACTTCATCCAGCAGGTTCGTAAGAAATACATAAAAGTTTGGAATCTGAGAAACGTTCGTGTGAATATAATTTAGGCAAAGAAAAATCAAAACAACTTCGTTCTTGTTTCCCTGCAACTTGTTATCGTTGTCTTTAATATACGAGTCAATTCTCTCATAAAAGAAGTTTAAAATCTCGTTAATGTCGTTGTTGTGCTTGCACAGGATACTCAATACGGGGTAAAACACATACACGTTCAGGTTATCCTCATTTATGATTCCCTTTATTTCTTCGTACATCCTGTTGCACATAATCTCGTATGTGACTCTTTTCTTGGCTGCTTCCGGAGGGGTTGCACCCCCCTTCGATTTTTCAATAGACCTGTCCGGTTTTGGGTTCTCCTCTTCAGCTGCTTTCCCCTGTACGTGCAAAATGAACTCCTCCCCAGCGTCAAACTTCCTTCGCATCTTTTCGAAGAAGCAATTCACCACGTAAAAAAAGAAAGAAACGTAGTGAACGTGAAAAAAGGGCAAGTTCTTCAAAATGGAAATAATCTCCCCGAGATGTTGAAACTTATCGGTAAGTAGTAACTTCACATAATAATTAAAATTAGAAATCTTATCATTTTTAATGTTCGAGCTGAAAAGTTTGTAGAGGGCCCTCACCAGGTGGTTGCTATTGCTGTTATTCTCATTCCTCAGGTTGTACAAGGACAGGTTATTCATTTCGTCCTTCAAAATAGCCTTCTGTATGTTCTCATAAATGTTTTGGTGTGACCCACTTTTCAGAAATGATTCATGTACGAAGTTCTTGTCGAAGAACAGACTCAGCAGATTCTTTTTCTCTTGCACATTTAGTTCGCACACCCCAATGTTTCTACTATACATTGCACTGCTGCTGTTGCTAATTGTATGGGTTATATACTGGGTCTCATCACCTGGTCCACCTTCCCCTGGTTCGAAGAAAATCCCACTGCCATTGACACTACCCTCTTGTGCATTCACATCAAAATGTTGGTAGTACATTGGATAAACCACCGAAATGACGTTAACAATCTCGGCCAGGATGCTCTCATTGTTCATGCTCAGTAATTTGTAAAAGTCTTTAAAAATGTATTTCAGCTTTGTATGGTACAGAATATCATACTGCTCGGCACACAGCTTCTCCTTGTCATAAATCATGTGCATGATGTAGTACCTCGTGAAGGAAATGACGGAGCAAATGATGTCTCCCCCGCCGTTCCCTCCGCTGTTCCCTCCGCTGTTCCCTCCACTACCTACTGCGCTCTTTAAAAAGTTCTTCTTCAGCAAATTATAAATAATTTCAAACTCTATGTACTTCTTCATCGAGAGGATCACCAAAATTAGTATGCTCATTTTGATAATGCCATTTTGAAGCTTGCCAACATAACCCTGGTGCGAAGTCCCACTTTTGTATTTTTTAAAAAAGGAGTTTATCATCTTTATGATACTACTGATATAATTGCTAACGTTGTAAAATCTGCACAGCTTCAACAGTATGAGCACATTTTTTAAGTCAAAAAGTACGCCCACATTTTCCTTCGTCATGTAGCCGATGGTGTTCCCGTTGTTAGTACTATCGTGGTGATGTGGTTCATTTAGAGGGGGATTCCCCCCTTTGCTGCTCTTCCGGATGATGTGTTTCCTATCCACACCCACGTCATCCTTCCCAGTGTGGCCTGCCAACTCGAAGGTACCCTCCACATACTTGAAATATTTGCTGATTATATTTTCGTTCACGTCCACTAATTTGTCGTAGCAGTGTAGGAGATACAACTTGTTGAACAGAATTTGGTCGGAAAGGTTCCCCTCCGTTTTATGGTAGTAGCATCCTCTCCTTTCCCCTCCCTCGCTTGCATCCGATTCTATCCCATCATCAGTGGGGCGAGCTAACCTATCAGCGGGGTACACTGACAAGTCTTCCTTCCCCTCCGTTTGGCCACTCCCACTGTTCAGCAAAATACAAATGCAGTTATAGACAACTGGAATGTTCCTATCGCTGCATCCGATTTTGGTCAGCACGTGCAGAATTAGGCTCCTCAACACAAACGCATGCCGGCGCGCATCTCCCTGGTGTGCAGATTCCCCAGCGGGAGAAGAGCCCCTCATTTTGAAGCTCTCCCCCTGTATTGCACAGCTCGAGAAAGACATTTTATATACAAAAAGCAAAGAAGGAATAAACCTCAACAAGTCAGACGAATTTATTAAACAGTAATATGACATAAATTTAAAAACGTAAAATAAATTGCACTCGAATAAAGACAATATCAATAAATTGATGTAAACAAAATTCACTTTCGATATATTTTCACTTTTCAAATTTTCAAATGTGTTAATACACAATTTTGTGTTCATTTGGGAGAGCACAAGCAATTCTCGGTTTTTGCGTACCACGTCTATGCATCGAAATTTGTGCTGATCCTTTTCGCATAGTTGGAAGAAGCGCATCAGATAAATCAGATCGATGTAGACAAATATTTCGTGTAGATAAAATAAAATATTATTTACACAAAGGACTTCCAAAACGTCTTCTTTTGTTAAATTGTTTGCTTCACTCGTTAGGTAGTTCACCTCCTCCATTATGTTTTCCATTATACTGAGGTGGTTTCTCCCACTCCACTTGGTTCTGTGGAACACTGTTGAAAAATTTCCTCCGTGAATACTATCATCCAACCCGTGGGCCATCTCCATATCCCTCCTCCTTAAGTAGCTCAAAAAAGAGTTATTATAATTTGTGAAGAACGTAACCCACTTACTTTTTAGCCTCCTCGAGGTGTCCATAATTCTTCGATTGACCCCGTTCGAATTTTCTTCGTTCTTCTGGTTAAGGTTGTACTCAAGGTGAATAGGAATTGTTAAACATAGAAGCAACGGCGAGATGTTAAATTGGAAAAGGTTCATCTCGTGGGGGTTCCACTTGGAGCGGAGTGAACTGTTATCCCCCAGGACACTTCCCTCCACTTTGTTCATATTAGTATAGGCTTCTCTTTCACCTCGCCTTGATTTTGTTACCCCTTCCGTTTCAGAGCAGAATGGATCCCTATCATCTGCATCGCCAACCGAGTTGTGCTCTTCACATGCCACATGGGCGTCCTCATTATCCCTCTCCTTTGTAGTGCCTTTACCTAGTATATTGGGTAGCGCATCACTCCCCCTGAAGAATACCCCATTTGGGTAATAAATCTCAAGCAGTATATCTAAACATTCCAAAATGTACATCACTGCTTCATTCTTGTCAATGTTTAAATTGTGAAACACCAGAATGAGAAAAAATAGGATCGTTTTTAACACGTGATAAAATCTGTCCTTCAAGGAATGCACATTTCGTCTTAGCAATTGTAGAAACCTCTGCAACGGTTCCTGCACGCACCCGTTAAGGTAACTTATGTCGTATATTTTGAGGGCAAATATGAGGAGAAACAAGACCAGGTGTTTCTTCCTTTCTTCGGCGGCTCTTTCGGCGAGTTCGTGGGTGTTCGGCTGGGCTTCGTCAGGTAGTTCATCACTGGAGGTTTCATCGTTGGGTCCCGCACCATCCGCTTCTTCTCCGTTTTTCTCTTCACCGTTTTTCTCTTCACCGTTTTTCTCTTCACCGTCTTTTTCTTCACCGTCTGATTCTTCACCGTCTGATTCTTCACCGTCTGTTTCTGCATCGCCCGTTTCTTCATCGTCCTCCCCCTCCAAACGCAGCTTCTCACAAACGATACCCATGCAGAGCTCCAGGTTGTACGCGTTATACACATTGCGCAGATTCAGTATGCACAGCGCCACGACGTACGTGTGCAGGACCTGGTTTCTCCGCACCATTTCATTATTCAGCAGTATGTGATACACGGTGCCTATTTCAAATTCATCGCAGTAGGCAATAATTTCTTTAAACATATTCACAACGCGTGCGCACAGTTCGGCTTCATTTCTGTGAGCATTTTTAAAGCTGACATTTTCTACATTCTTCAAAAAAATATAAAACACATTTTTGACAAAACTTTTATCAATGGTAATTAGTTTTTTTAAAATGTTCACCAAGTTGATGTTCTTATCGTCCACGTCGTGGCTTTCATCCTTCACTTTCTGCTCTTTGGAATGCATCAGGTAGCTTTTTTGAATATCACTATGACTATGAAGAAAGTTTTTTTTTTTTCTTCTTCTTCCATATCATTGGGATCGCCATTCTGCTCATGTAGGCCTCTCACAAACAGGGTGAAGATCGTTTCGATCAGGATGTTCACCAAATCGTCATTGCAAATTAGGTGTTTGGAATAATTCCCGCTCTGTGGAGTAAACCCATTTTTGCTGCTCTTAATTTGAAAATCTACGTAAATTTTATCAACTAAATAATTTATATGCACACATCCCTTGAGCACACTGTTGCAGATGAACTGAAAAATAATTTTTTTGGCATTTACAAATTCGCGACTAAAAGTACACAGATTTTTTTTTCTCAAGGCAAAATAGTAAGCATCTTCTTCATTCACCTTTTCGATGTTTTTATTCTTCACGCATATTTTATACTGTTTGCTAAATTTCGATTTATTTTTTCTTTCGGCGTTTAAATGTAACTCCTTGTTCCTTTTCAAAAGGTTATAATTAAACAAAAAATTTTCATTGTAAGAGTAATTATTTTCCTCTAAAAATATGTCAATAAGTTGTATCACTACGTGACTGTCTTGTCTTTTTCCTTCATTCTGATAAATTGCATTTAAATTTTCCAGAAGGATATTTTCATTTTGCGTGTACTTTACGCTTTCTACAATTTTGGCGTGTCTCTTTTGCTCCTTTTCGTTCATATTTGCATGTGGTCCTCTCGTTGCAGCGAAATGGGGTTTGCGCTGTTGAGGAGAATATGTCTGTCCTTCTGCCGCCCTGCTGCTGCCCAGTTGCCGTTCGAAGCACCGCTCACGAGGCGACTATCCTTACTTTAGCAGAAATGCGTTACGCGTGAAGAAATGACCTTTTCTTGGTAGTGGCTCTTCTTTTCGTTCCACCCGGACCGTTTCAACGCCGCAGCGGGGGGGTAGGAGGGATATCCACTCTGCTATAGTACACGTATGCGTACAGCACATAGGTGCATGTAGGCCTATTCGTGTATAAGCGTTTATGTATATGCCCCGCGCGCATGATAGCTCTTCAATTTTGTTATCATAAAATTCCCATTTTTGTAACTAAAAAAAGAAAAAAAAAAAAAAAAGCATTTCCTATACATCCATGTGGCGGGTTGCTCTTGCGGAGGGATATATATTCCCTGCATTTATTATTTTTTTTTTCCTTTTGCCATTTCTTCCTTCATCTAGTCGTGCATATTGCGCCAAATAGGGAGTATCTTTTATTGGGAATTTTTTTCTCTCTTTTATATGCTCAAAATTTTGCGCTTACTTGACAGATGGAGGGATACCTACCACATGGCACAGTGCTCCCACTCAAGGGCATTTTCAGTGAAGCTTTAATTTATCCGCCTTCACTTTTGCACTCGTTGGGGCGCAACTCACGTGGAAGAGGCACATATATGGCTGTGCATAATGTAGCACCATGACACCGTTGTGTGATTACCTAAATGTACAACAACAAAAAAAAAAAAAAAAAAAAAAAGGCCCCTCTATCTTGCAAATTTATGTAAATGCAAATTGTTCAAAGTTGTAAAAGTGCCTCTTCCTACCGCTTACTAGAGGATCTGTTCACCCCCCACACGTAGCTGCCATTTCTTGCAGTTGTTAAAAGGGCCAGTAAAAGGATACGAATGTTTGGTCGCACGTTTGGTCCGTTTTTCTCTTTTATGTTCACACTTATTTGCGTGTAAAGGATTCTTTCTACAATTTGGCCAAATGGCCCTGATCAAAGTTGATATTACCTCCTTTACTTTTAGAACAGTTTTTACCCACTCGGAGGTCACCCTTCAGCCCATTTGACAATTTCTCCATAACTTTCTGCGCAGCTACGATTGCATATCTGTGTACATGCACAGATGCGTAGATTTTCGTTCGTGAGAAGGTAGAACCTCCTTCATGAACACAGCAGTTCCAAAGCAAAGGTATGTGTGGGGGGGTGGGGGAGCGAATATAGAACTGCAGTCCATTTCATTTTCTCCAATCAGCACAGCGAACAAAGGTGTACAAGGAAACTCCTTTCGCGAGGCACAGAACGTTTTCTATGAGAAATCCACGATTTAGCGCGATCTACCCGTTTTTAAATGCCAAGCAGGAGTCCACACAGTATGTATCTGTTGTGCGGGCGTATTTCTGCTGACATGTGTGAATGCACTCATGCCCCAGTGAAGGCTCCTATTTGTGTATACCTCAAAAGTGGCACACATAAAAGGCGCTATACAACTATGCCATAGAATTTGACAATTTCCCCAGAAAAAAAAAAGGTTAAGAAATTTGTGTAAAAAAAAATTTTAATGGTGCATGTAACAAAGTGTCACATTTGAGGGGGCACAGAAAGTGGGTGTATGCTTGGGGGGAAGATAAATTACGACCTCGGAAGGCACTTCCACTTGCCCTCATTTTGTATTCTGCTCGCATGAGGTAGCATTAAAAAAAAAAAGAAAAAATTCAGCGTACGTTTGGCATATGTGCAGTTACACATATGTACAAATGCTTACGCTTCCTCGCGCATTGCCTTTTTAAAAAATAATAGGTTTGTTTTTGCTGAAATGGCGAAGCGTTGTCATTTCTGAGGCGTCTCCCAAACCGGGCAATGCTTCGTTTGGCCGCGAAAACAAAAAAGGGCAGAACAAAAAGGAAGAACAGCGGACGAATAGCGGAAGAACAATGGGAGGTTGCAACGGCACGTTCCTCTGCTTCCCCTTCGCAAATACACATTTACGCGAAGGGATACACGGAGCTTTTTCAAAATACACACCTCTGTTCCGCACACAGAATTAACTTAAAAAAAAAATATACATATACCATATCGTTGTTTGTTAATTGTCGAATAGAACAAATTTCCCACTTATTGTCCTTATTCTTTTTTTTTTTTTCCCCATTTTTTATGTACAAAAATGAAAAAAAAAAAAAAAATTCCACCTTGTAACCAT
>NC_020396.1:80502-169826 GCF_000321355.1 Plasmodium cynomolgi strain B
AAAAAAAAAAAAAAAAAAAATATATATTATCCATTTTTGTGTATCAACACATGCACAGATAGGCAAACGGAAAATACACTAAGCATTGACAAAGTTTGCATAAATTTTGTTAGGACAGTGCTAAATTAAGAGTTGACAAATTTTTCGTTAATTCGGATGTTTGAGGAATGCTATGGATGCCATGCATTTTTTTTTTCTACATTTGTATGCCACACTTTGTCAGCTTGTTTCCCTTTGCCCAATTTCCGCGATTTTTTAAAAGTCAGGAAATAGGGGAGCGACCAATTCGCGATACCCTTGGAAGATTCACTTTGTTCGATTAATTTTTTACACACTGCATTTGTTTCGCGTTTGTATTCATGTTCACCTCACCTTTCGTGAACTTTTTATGGGCATCATAATTCGTTGCTGAGGAAAATGATAACCCCTTTGTCTTTTCCGTAACTTTTTTGAAGACCAAGTGAAAGTTGTCTTACGTGCGAATATTTGCGCAAATCTGCGAAACTACGCTTAGCTCTATTTGTTTGTTTTACACATATGGGTGTGTCTACGCCCGCGTACACGTGCTGATGAGCGAAGACTCCTTCACATGAACGAGCCATCCCTCGCGCGTAAATATTTGTCCCCCCAATTTGTATGCACATAACTTGTCTGCAAATCGTTGATTTATTCTGCACACTTGTAACTATCCCCACGAAGCGCATACATCGGTATGTCGTTATGATGATATTATCTCACCTTGAGATTTTAAACACCCCACGTTAGCACACATATGCACATACACATATGTGCATAGCCCCCACGTGTGCGCCCCCACCCCCTTTTTAGCCAAGCAAGGGACGCAACTGCCGCGCAGCATGAACAGAATAGACGACCCGAGCTATTCAAATGAGGGCAGCCTGGAAAACGTCACAGTATCTCACAATGTAGAAGCAAATAGCCATGTGACAGAAAAGCAGACTTCCCATTCTGGTACCTTCACCAAAAAAGACGTAAAAATGGATCAAAAAAAGAAAACTATGCAGAACGAAGGGAAAACCAATCAGCATGATGGGGAAGAAAAACATAACAAAATTACAAATGAACTTTTGCTAAAGCATGATGAAATATTTAACTCGGATATGCAAAATAGGAACATAGTACACAGAATAAAGAAGGATGCAGTGGTGGAGAAAAGACGAGAAACTTTGAGCATAAGTTCTTCTAAGGCAATTTTTCGAAAAGAGAAAAAAAACATCTTTGGTGCCCACTTGACGAAGGAAAAATGTCAAGAAAATATCGAAAAAATAAATGAAAAAATAAACAACACAATCAAAAAGATACTCAAATTGTACAATGAGTCAAACAAGAAGCAATACTTATCAAGGTTATTTCAAATGAAAGACATCAATTGTCTGTTCAGTTGTATGTTCTTCTGTCTACTAATTATATTTTCGATTATGAATGAATACGTCGGAGTGTTACTCTCCACCCTGCTACTGATCATATCGATACAGCTAAAATTTAGTCGGTCAAATATGGCTTTGCTGAACTCGATTGTTGCCATTGTTTTCATTTCTATAGCCACTGCGTACTCCTTTTCGAACATAAAAATGGAGGACATCCCCCATGATAGCATTACACGGATTGATATCTCAAATGCAAAGACGAATAAGAGACTACTAATCCTGGAGACGGTCATATGTCTAGCCTATGCTTCCATCCTATTTATATATATGATCTCACTACGATCTGTAAAAAGGTGCAAAGAAAAACACGTCTGGATATATCACCACATAGTCACCTTTTTCAACTTCCTGGATATATGCATCCTCTTTGCCTTTGGAGTGCTAGCCTTTTTCTTTATCTTTATTTGTCTTGGGAAAACTCTATTCATCATCACATCATTCACGTTATTTTCTACCAGTATCCTTACCTACTCCCTTCGTAAAAACAGCAGCATAGGAACGTTGATACTCCAAACAATTGCGATCATAGCGAATGCGATTATAGCTAGCACGTCTTTATCAAAAAACACGACAACACACAGACTGGCAGATCTACCTCCTGACGAATTTGAACAATTGAGCAACAGGATATTCCTCTTCTATATGATCTTTCTTATCTTTTTTTTGGTTCTTCATTTGTTGTACATTTTTTATATATTTTTTTCGCACAAGTATATTTTGTCCAAGTGTTTTTCCCAGAGGTCTGCTTACTACTCGAGTGTCTTTCCGCAACCCGCAAGTGTTGTGGATGATCACTCTGGTGATGTTCCCCATGGTAGTGCGAACAACCAAAGTGATGAAAACAGCACGCGTAATAAAAAATACGATGGGTACAGCAGCGGGAACCGCCCCAACAAGGGGGGGATCCATTTTGTGCGAGAAAAGTACCTTCTCAGTTTAGATGATAACAACAAAATCCTTAACGTCCAGAGGAGAAGCTGCAAGCAAGTGCATCTCGATATGGGAAAATACACATACAACGAGCTTCATTTGTACAAACAACTCCTGCTTAATACAGTGGTCGAGTTGAAGCGCTCGCTGTGGAGGCGCAGAGGGAGAAGGGACACATCCAGGGGGGCAAGGAATAGGGACAAAACGGGTATAAAAGGGAAAGACAAAAGGAGGAAAACCACACATAAGAAGATCACACAAGAGAAGGTCAGTATGGGTTCAAAAAAAAGATCCAAACGAGCGCAACGGTTGAGAAGCTCACAATGCCAAGGAAACAGCCAGACGGAAGACTTTGTACTAAGCATCAACGAAGAATCGTCCGAATATCAGACCAACCACTGCAACACAGATGAGGGTGCCAACACCCAAGGAAATAAAGGAAGATGCAGGAAGAACAACAAAAAGGGTGCACCTAAGAGTGCCAATTTTTTGCTAAAAAATCTATCCCTCGTTCAGAAGGAAAGAAGTCGGAATAAGGTCGCTCCAAAGAGACCACTGCAGAACCATAATATTTACCTTACCCACTGCGAAAACGACATATATTGCCCATCCTCCCTATTTTACACAAAGTACACACACATAATAGATGTTCTGCTAGAAAATTACGATGAGCTTATATTTTACTTGGACCGAAAGAAGTTCTTCGTGGGGCTAAGCGAGTTAGCTGAGAGGGGGAATCCAACTACAAACGGTGAAATTATTTCCTGCCAAAATTGTGCAACCGAAGGGGATATAAAGAAATGTGGATCGGCTGTAAACTCCAGTGCACTTCTACCGAAGAGTAGCATAAACGACTCTTCGTCTCCTTTATCGCATCCAACTTTGGAAAAGACCACTAAGTCGTCATTCCTTCAGCATGAATCTTCAGAGTCGAGCCCGTTAAAGGATGCCTTTATTCCCCCATTCGAAGAAAGAAGTCCCAATTACATGCACACAAATTGGGGTAACCAACTTAGCAGTAGTGTACACTTAACGACCGAATACGGGGCAGCAAATGAGGGACAATTCCTAAAGGCGGAAAATTGTAGAGCCGGTTTGATAACTAGTGCGTCTAAATGGACAGACGTGCTGAACGGAACCGAAGATGAATTAAACGAGTGTTACTCAATGTTCATGCTAAACGCAGAAGGAAACGCAGCAAGAGAGAGGGGCAACTCGCTATTTAGCAATCTCAACAATGATTATATGAACATCCCCGTGTTCTCCTCCACGTCCAACTCTTTCCCTTCCAACTCCCTCACTTCTAACTCCCACACTACCGATGAAGAAAACAAAAAAGCAGAGAACTACTTCTGGTACTACTCCCCCGGTATTATCGGAAGGGTTTACAAAGAATGGCTAAAATGTAAAAATTTAGATTATAAAAAAATGAATAATGATTTTTATTACCTCTTTGCTAACTCGAACAAGCTTCACGAATTCATAAAATCCAATCACACCACTCTGGAAAAACAGGATGAAATTAAACTCTTCGATATTAGTCAAGTGCTAAGTAGTAATAACAGCATTCTAAATTCTATTCAGAAATCCTTTTCGTCTTTTAAGGCTTCTCACTTATTTTCTGAGGAGGTACCTAGCAGCAGTTCTTTAAATCGAATAATACACACCTTTTTAATGGACACTAACAGCAACATTGAAAGGCTGTGCTTGGTTGATTCTAAAAAGGTACATCCGTTTTTAGAGGACGCGAACATAAATAAATTTCTTTCATCATTGTACGAACAGGAGGGGAACGAATTTCTGCTGGGAGAAATGACTCTCTCCCCATCAAGGCTTACTCCAGATTTGATTGAGCAGCTGAACCAGATCGTCGCAGAAAAGAAATCCGAAGAGGGGACACAAATGAAGGGCTATTCTACACACGTGGTGGGGAAAGCGTCTCCTCTTGATGGTGATAGGGATGATGACCTACTTGCGGACCAGCACAACGCCATTCCAATGAGCTACCAAAATGGGACACCTCCTAGAGGAGAAGCGGACGGAATGGTACTCCCCCTGTGGAACGCACTAAATGGTGCCCCGAGAAAGGAAAGGCAACCGTCACCGCAAGACAATCGCAAAGATGTGATAAATCTCAGCACATCACACCTGCAGAAGGAACATGGGGAAAACTTCGACTTGAACGACCTTCTAAATTACGCCGAGTCTCTCATCCTGCAGAACAAGCAAAATGAGGCGACCAAAGAAAGCGAACTACCGGGCATAGGAAACACAGGCGACACATACAATGCAGACGTTCAAATGCAAACCGATTCGGACGCCGATTCCACCGACATAAAACACTTTGATGAAATTTTAAGCAACTTTATTAAAAATTTCGTGTCTACCCGGGACAACAGGGTACCTCATAGTAGCTCCAGGCAAAGTGAACAGAAGCATGACGACCAAATGAACTCCTTGAAAAATATAGAGGAAATTTATTCCAACATAAAAAAAACAATATGTGATGAGGAGGCAAGCGGGGCGGCCACCGCGGAAGGCAGTGTTAAAAAAAATGGAGAATCCCTAGCCAAGCAAATAATCCACACCAAGAAAAAAGAGATGCACCTAAAAAAGAGAAACGTGCAAAATGAGCAGCACCTTTCGAATGCACTAAAAATAAGGGAGGATCCAAATGGAAGCAACGAACTAAATCAAAAACTCGCAACAGGGGGGACGAGACACCAATTGGGGAATCTTAACATAGTGAAGAACAAGTCCAAAGGGAGTATCGAGTGCTTAAGAAAGAAAGGCAAAAAGGACACGAACCACTGGACATATAACGCATTTAATGAGTACATAAATAACGATTTAAATCTTGAAAAGAAGAAAAAAAAAATCGATAGCAAAACGGTTCCAAGCAGGACCGATTCGGTGCACTCAGATGATGTGAGCGCAAATATGAAGTTCACCCTAATTTGTAATAGCAGCGAGGAAAATGACAAGGATCAAAAAAGGAGAAAAAATAAAATTCTCGAAGAAGAGAAACTTCACGTTGAAGATACCCAACAGGATGACCATCTAAGTGAGACACAAAATTGGGGCAACATCTCAGAAGGGTCTCTTCCTGCTTATGCGACTGATGGGGGACATGCACAAAAAAAGGGTAACAAATTTTCACCCGCCCCAAAAGAGTTATCGTCCAAATTGAACAACGTAAAATTGGAGAGAGAGAAAAAAAACAAACCCAAGCAACACACCGACGCAAAGAACAACCACTCACGTGGTAGCAGCGTTAGCAGCACACACGAAGGGGGGACCTCTAACGCAGAAAGGGTGAACGAATCGTATCACCGCTTACATGAGGGGGAGATGAAAGATGGACCAAATGAGAGCAAAATGTACACTTCAAATAATCACAATGTAGATGATAGGGAAAACTCCAACTTGAAAGACGGCCCTAAGAAACCACTCCTTCAGGACAATCAAAAATGGAAAGGCAAAAATGAAAAGTGTAGCCAGACGGAGGAGCTAAAATCAGACGTTGTGCATAATACAGAAAAGGGGATTCTGTTCAATGGGAACGAACCCCATAACAGTGTCTCAGCATCGGTGTTGAGATGTCCCCTCGGTCAGGAAAAATGGAACAGTAAATACGATCATGAGGGAACACAAAAGAGCCTCAAAATGGAAAGCTCCCATCTCGGCGAGCACAAAGAGACACCATCAAACCAGCGAAAAGAAAAAGAAAATATGAAATGGAATCACCATATGGTGAATGTAAAAGTGAATGGAGCAAGCAATCCAACAAAATTTCCATCCCCTGTAAAGGAGTACTGCATACATAGCAACCAAATGAGTTACAACAATTCCAGCAACTTCGATTCAGCGCAAGCTTGTGAGCGACCTGGTGAAGGAGACCCGTATGGAGGTGCCTACCACAAAGGGGAGTTCTCCTACCGTTCTAATTCCCCCAAAAGTGGTGAAGAAAAAAGTGATGATTCTTACAAATTTTCAAATGCACACCAAACGAGCAGCAACTTTAACCTAGACACGCATGACCTCATAAAAGATTTGAAAAAATATTTGTGCTCACCTCCAAATAGTGTAGACCTAGAGGACAGCAAACTGAATGACACCTTTCTACTCGAGTTTATCAATAAGTACTTGGAGAATAGCAACCCCTGTGAAGTTAGTGTATACAACGAAGTAGTGTTTGATGAGGCAAGTGCAAAAAAGGATAACCACCAAGTTACCACCGAGAAGAAGCACGAACAGAGCGAAGGAACCAGCATCAGAAACACAAAAGAAAGGAAAACACAATATTATAATCTGTATGATGATAAAAAAAAGTGGCAGAGACAAGAAGACAAAAACGTAAGTGGGACACTCTCCTCCAATTTTTACGATGAACACATTGTAAATTTTCTCAATACGTACATGTTTGAAAACAGCGACCGGTTGATGAAAAACGCCATTTTGAAAGACAAGCAGGAAGGTAATGCGAAGTTGGAGAAGAATATGGGAAAGGCTAGACTACTTCTGGACGCTCAGTCTGCAATGGTCTACAAGAAGGGTGAAAAGGAGGAAGGCTTCCTCGAATTGGACTATGATAGTTCCGATGGTAATGGCGATCATGATAACGGGCAGGGGAAACTCCACAGTGATTACCAAGATAAACAGGAGAGACCGCGAAACAAAGAGGCAAGCATTTCCCTCAAAGGGACTCACCTAAAGAAGAAACAAAATGACACCCCTTTAGCAGGAAGTAATTTGCATAAGAAGGAAACAAATAAATATCTTTGCAACGACAATCAGGTAAGCATTAGTGGGGAACACGTACCATGGGACCACGCTGGAGAAAACGCTTACACCTACAAGGACCGGAACAAGAAAGGGACCCTCTGTTCAAACAAGGGACAAAACATGTTTGAGGAGTTAGCTAGTTCGAAGGGGAAAGAAGACGAGGTAGAAGAACAAAGCCAAAAAAACGGGGGAAAAAATGAGAAGAAAAAAACAAGCAGTGATATCTTCTACAGCATAAGCAACTTAGAAAGTGTTAACGAAGATGAACCGTTGGCTCACCTGAGAGGTAAAATGAACAGCAGCAACCACCACCCAGGGGAAGAAAAGGAAAAAGAAAAGATAATTAAAAAGGCGGATTTAAATTTAGTCTTACAAAGCAGTGGTAGCGAAAAACAGAGTCATGAAGATACCTCCTCCCATGAAGGAAACTCTGCGAACGGTGTGGAAAATGTACAAAAGGAACATCCTCATCACATTTATAAACCAAATGTGAATATATTTGACCAAGCGTACGGATTTGAAAGCAAAATATCTGACGTTATCTCATCCTCAGGTATTGAACCCTCGGGGGTACTAGTCGGAAGCGACGCCTTGTACGAATCCTTCGCTTATAAAAGTTTCGAAAATATCGACAATATGAAAAGAAGGATGAACCAACTTAGCAGTAAAGAAGCAACGGATGATGCGAGTGGGGACTTGGACGAAAAAAAATCCACAGTCATAGTCAGTGGGGCAATGGATGGATCCAACTCAAAGGATAGAATGGAAATCCTTCGCTATAGCGATGTTGTCAAGGAGGGAAGTGGTAATAGGAGCAGTTGTGGTGAGGAGACGAAGGGGGAACAGGGTCAACCGCGCTGCGTCTCTACACTCATTTCGAACCATTCAACGGTGAACGCCGCGGGGAAAGTGAAAAAGGAGAGCGACTATTTCGCGGGAAAAGACGCGATAAGTTCAGGCAAGCAAAAAGAGCTAAACAGAGGTGAACCCAATCCAAGTAGAGACCACCTGGGAAGTACATATGTAGACCACCAAATAGGGAAGGAAAAAAATTACTTAAAAAATAATTTTACCAATTATGAAATTTACGAGGGTTCAAAAATCCGCGGTGGTAGCGGTCAGAAAAGTGGCACAAGTGTAAGGGACCACTCGGGGGGAGACCGATCGCACAACGAAGTGAGTACCCAGGTGGAAATGAATCTTTGCAATAAAAGTCCCCCCTTCCAGGAAGAGAAAATAATACAATCTAAGTGTAGTAACAACTTGGGAGCACCCCTCCTCGGAGATAGTTACAAAAATATTAACCACGTAAATGTGCTCCAAGTGGACCATAACATCGTCACGAAAATGATGACCTATGACGAGCCAGAAGCAGGGAAAATTCCACTCTCATGCACATATGGTGGAAAACTACACAATAATGTTGGAGGCGCTCCGAATAACTCCTTCTTATCGGGGGAGAGACCTTCCTCCCTGGTAAGCAAAAGCCTTATGGATTCGCAAAACGGTTCATCGAGTAACCATATAAAGGGTAGGAAAAAATCTGACTGCCCCAGCAGCGTGGAAGGAGCCCAACAGAACATGCCTCAAACAAATGAACAAAAGAAGACGCGCAGTAATCCCTATCAGAAGCACTTCCTGAGAAGGGGAGCAAGTGTGATCACTTATCCTCGAGGCGCAGAGGATATCTCTAATGGGGGAGAGAAAAAAAAAGATGATGCAGAACAGGTACACATGGACGAAGCGATCGAAGCAGACATAGACGAGGATGATGAAAACGACTTCTCCGAAATGTTTTCCTGGAAGGGGAAAGCACGAACGAGTTGGAGACCTCCCAGGAGCCACACCAAATTGACGCTCACGGAGAGGACGCCCATGAGCTTAGAAAATTCGCAAAGCACTGAAAGCGACGTGGAGAAGAAAAAGGGTACAACGAAAAAATGGGATTTGGGGGAGACAAATCGTTATAAGCAGGAAAATGAATTGAGCGCAGGAAGGAGAAAAAAAAGGGTACCACCGTGAGAGGCCGCATCATAAAGAACAGCGATAACATTTTCGACAACTCGGACTACATCAAACACTTTAACAGCATCATTAAAACGTATTCGTGGTCACCTGAAAATTTACACATAGGCGAAAATAATTACTCTCTCAAAAAATACAACACGTGTATAGATACGGCTAGCACAGAAGATAGTGATGACGCATCTAAAATAACATACTTCGTGAAAGACGTCCTCGGAGAAAATTCCAATTCGATTTCTTCATCAAGTGGGTACGAAAAAGTAGACATGAAAAAACGCAACAAGGAACTCAGTCGTGAAGCAAAATTACATCATCTTTTAAAATCGCGCAAAGAAAAACGTAGCGAATACAAGCACAAAGGTATTCATGGGGACGTAATGCAAAGTACTAAAACGGATACACAAGAATCCTTCATTGAGCTAATCGAACAGGGCAACATTTTCCCCACCATCAGACGAAGTAGGGACAGAAGTGGTGTCCTCCATCGTAGTCTGCCCTCAAACGGTTACAACAGTTTGATGCAAAAGGGAGGGAAGTTATCCACAAGGGGCACATCAAATTATTCCCCTTCTTCCCATCATCCCAATTTTTCCAATTCCTCCGACCAAGGTGAACTTCCGCGAGAGAGCAACACGCAGACGTGCGTCAGGAACGAACGAAAGGAGGCCTCCAAACTGCGGAGCGTGTCGGAGAATGTCCTCAACATGGAAGACATAAAAGTGTTCACAGATGACGGATTCAATGATGAGTACAATCATTTTTACAACTGGAACGAACTCAATAACGAAGTTAATCATGAAATGAACAAAACGGAAAATTATAAAAAAATATATTCCTCGAAAAAAAAAATGAACAGTTTGAATTTGTTCAAAGGCAATCATAACAACTCACGCAGAAGACTCCATTTAAGTGAAGACATTTATGTCGATGGTGGTAACTCACGGGTAAAGCAAAATAATAGCAATTCGCCATTTTACAACAGCACAAAACGGATGAGAAGATCGGTCACTATTGGGGATGCCAACTCGAACAATTTTTACAGCTTAGAAAAAAGGGGCAAGAAAATTGCAAATTCGTTGGTGAACGAATTGGGAGAGGAGACCACACGGAAGAGGCCCACTGTGAAGCCCGCGAACAGTGCGTACGACTCCAGTTACGAACTGAAGAACAGCTTAGCGAAAAGAGGACACACACAAAACAACAGCTCGTCTATCATTTCATTCAATGAAGAAAAGTTTTTAAGAAACGACCTGACCATTACAAAAATTATGGCGCTCGACGAATCGGTTCATATAAATTCTAACTTCTCTTTCGAATCGAAGTATTCGGGAAGTTTGTGGCAAAAAATGAAAAGCGGGGCAGTTGGGGAGAGGACTAATCTAGAGGATAGCACCGTAATTAACTCCCCCACGGGGAAGTACCACCCAAAGCATGACAGCTACTCGAACGGGGTTGTTAACACAGGTAGAAAAAACACAAAGACCAATTCGAAGGGGGGGGTAATGAAAAGTGCATTAAGCAAAAGGAAAAAATCGCTAACTGGGGGACAAACCGACACAAAAAAAAATTTGGCATCATACCTACCGAAGGATTCCCAAAAAAATTTTGTTCACGAGTTAAAAAGAAAACTAGCCACAAAAAATGCCCAAGTGAAGAAAAACCAAATGGGAAGCGACCCAAATCATAATGGTGAAAATCAGGCGTCCAAAAAGAAGACCTACATTGACCCCAAAAAGCTTACCAGCGCCATTCGAAATTTTAAAAATTACAAAAAAATGTCTCGTGACAATATGAAAGCGGTCCAAGTGAGACTGCCACCAAAAAAAACAGACGCTAAGAAATACAGACCTTTAAAATTGCGGTACTCAGTGGATAATTTCTACAATGTTATAAATAGCGAAGACGACGCAAATGAGGACATGTTCATCCACAGGCACGGCAAGTGAGGCCGCGGCAGTGGTTTGCGTAGGCAAGGGGGGAAAAGCCGTGTTGGTGGAGGAGCGGGTTCCAAACTGAAGTGGAAAAAGTGCACCCATATACGTGCACCCATATACGTGTACCCATTATATCCATGCACAGGATGCATATAAGTGTGCGCCTCTTAACCAAGCGCGCGCCTCTTTGTTCCCAACCCTTTGTGCACACTCCGTTGCGCACCTCGCCCCAAGGTGGGCATCTACTTTTTTCGTCCTTTAAGCCTCATTTGGAGGGGGAACTACCCTTCTCCATTTTGGCAACGCCTCACGAAAAAGGGCACTCCTTGCGAAAGCAAAATTGTTTGAGTCATTCCCCCCCACCCGTTAATTTTTTTTTTTCTTACCAATTCTTTGTCATTACAAAAAGAACGTTACGATAACCATGTTGTGACAGCTAAAACGTGTTGCAAAATTGTGAACGCAGTTGGGCATTTTTTCTGACTAGGAAAAAAAGGCTTAAATGTGTCCAGTGTTGCGCACAAAGAAACGGAAAAAAAGGAAAAGCAAAGAAGGGAAAAGCAAACCAAAGAAAAGCCATACACAAGCGCGCAGTGCAGAGGAACGAGCAAACAAATTAAAATCGAACAACGAACAGCGTAGCCCTAGTGTGCGCGCTTAACATGAGCGGCTCACTCAAAAAGCAGGGCACCAATCGGGTTGAAGCGTCACGTTCTCACTTTCGAAAAAAGGCACTTTGTTGGTATGTCCATGTGGAGGAGGCCATGCAACGGTGACATGTCATATGATACCATTTTAAAAGACGGTGCAGCAGACACACACATTCAGGGGGTAACACAAAAATGTAACCCAGCACAAACTCGAAATTTTTCTAGTTTAAGATGTATGGCAACATTATGATGGAGTTCTTATCAATGCTGATGTCTACAAATAAGTTTCCTTTATTTGCAGGGATGGCCAAAATTTGCTTATTCCTATTTAGGGTTAACAGAATATTGGGGGAATGTTTGGTCAGCTTTGCCGTCTGCCTAATGGTCTCTTTCGTGATGTTATTTATTTTCGACTTATCTACTTTTATGAGATCCAAGATGGCATCGCTTTTCACCCAAATGGTGTTTACGTCACTCTGCACTTCTTGGTGGTCCACGATGGGTTCGTTTGTGTTCTCCGCGATGGGTTCGTTTGTGTTCTCCGCGATGGGTTCGTTTGTGTTCTCCACGCTGGGTTCGTTTTGGTTTTCCTCTTTTGCCTCGCCTTCCTTCTTCACTTCAGCTTGTCCCTCCTTCTTCTCCACTTTGTCTTTGTTTTCTTTATCCGCCTCACCTTCCTTCTTCACATCTGCCTCACCTTCCTTCTTCACATCTGCCTCACCTTCCTTCTTCACATCTGCCTCACCTTCCTTCTTCACACCCGCCTTATCTTCCCCTTCTCCTGCCGCCTTCGCTTTGGCCTCTCCCCCCCTGGCCGCGCCCCTGGACAGAGTGCTCTTCCGCTCCCCGATCAACTGGTCCATGTATCCTTCAAAGTCAAACACCCTCTGCTCATTCTCATAAACAGGAGCAAAATAACTTTTGATAATTTCCTCCCTACATGTCCTGTCCAGCAAAAACGTATCCACGTCTTTAAAGAAGGGCAAGAAATTCAGGCACCCACTGTAGTTTATTCGGTAATAGTTTTCCACTCCATTCTTTTTATTCTTATCTATCTGGATAACAGTGATCCCTGCACTGATTATCTTTAGTTTTATTTTTGTGTAGCACTCTAGGATATCCTTTGTGTGTTTGCTTACCAAATTTATTTTTTTGATGTTCACATTGATCCTCTCGTCGATCGATAATTTTGCAAAGTTGGAGTCATCCTTGAGATGAATATATAAGTTATTTTTAATGGACATAAAGTTGTCATTCAGGTTGAAATAATTTTTTACTTTATTTAGAAGGTCGTGCGTTGGGCGCAGCTTTTCGTAGTACTCCAGACTTACGTATTCTTGTTGCTTGGTCATTTTGCGCTCTTCCCGCTGGCCTCCTCCCGCTTCCGCCTCGCTTTTCGGATCATTTTCCGCCTCGTTTTTCGGATCATTTTCCTCCCCGTTTTGCGGGTCACATTCCTCCCCATTTTCTTCTTCCTTTTCTGCGTCACTTTCCTCTTCCCTTTCGCTCCCCATTTTACACTCCGACGTGCTGCCGACCTCGCCACCCATGTAACTGCGCAGCGCCTCCTCACTCCGCCTATTGATGAGACTTATTACATCCCCTCCGTGTCCTCCAGCGGGCTGGAAACTCCTCACCATGTCGTCACTGTCTATCATGTTGTAGTTATTGCTCAGATCGTCATTGTCAATCAGGTTGTACTTCTTCGTAACTTCGTTGCTCGTCACAACGTTGTAGCTAGTCATCACATCGTCAATATCGATTACGTTGTAATTATCTTCCACATCGTTTTGGTCCACCTTCTGTGCGTTGTTGCTCATCATGTGTAGGTTATTACTGTCTAAGGAGGATAATTTCGCATGGCCACTTTGCCTGACCTCTTTGGGAACATAATCAGAAATGAGAACAACACCATCCATCGATTCGGCACTCCCATTTTGTTCACTACAATTTTGATTTACCTCATGGGGGGGAATAATGTCTCCATTTTTTCCCTTGTCCTTTTTTTTGCTTCTCTTTTTATGTCTTCTATATTTGTACTTTTTCCTGTACTCATCCTTATCCGCCTTCTTCAATTTCGTGTAAATTTTTTTTTTTTTTTTTTTTTTTTCTTCCTTCCACTGGAGCTTTCCGCATTTTTTAATAACTGCTATGAAGAACCCCCCCGCGTTGTAATGATGAGGAAAAAATCGCTTCACGTATTTCAAGTTAATCTCATTCATGAATTCCTCTTCCGGAGGAAACATCCCAAGTTGTATTTTGTCGTAAATTTTTTTATATTTCCCATGTTCCTTATTTTGCAAATAATTACAATACTGTTCATACGTATCAAACCACTGATCGTCCATCATCACTTTCCATTCAGTTAGCCCTGGTTTAAAATTTAATTTATCTATAAGTTCATTCCCAAAATTGATTAATTTGAGACAGTTCCTATTTTCTATCGAATTAAAAATTTCGCAAATGACGGCCTCATTTTCAATCGGGTTTAGTGAGCATGTGCTGTATACAATGTTCCCACCTTCCTTGGTCAATTCGATGGACCTTTTTAAAATGCTCACTTGCATTTGAAATAAATTATAGGCATTAAATGGGTTCCAATTTAACCAGATATTTCTATCCTTTCGAAGAGTCCCATCTCCACTGCATGGGACATCACACAAAACCGAGTCGAAGTATCTCTTCTCATTTGTATTTCCCTCATCATCTTTGACATAAATATAAGGAAAGTTAATCGCGTTGTTGTTTGTTACTACTAGACAATTGCTGTGTATATTTTTTAGCCGATGGAATAACATGCAGCACCTCTTAAAGTTGGCATCATTCGCGATGACGACTCCGCTGGGATTGCTGTTCGAAATCAGTTTCTTGTAGTGTCCATACAAATTGTTGTCTGCGTTTAGGATGTACTTAAACAGTTCATCGTCGTATTGGTTGCCGTCTAGTGCGTCCTGCAGGCTTCTGTGCAGCTGTTTTTTCTCCGCAGAGGGAGGATTTGCATGACTGCTATTCAGGCGGACGCCACTTTCGCTGCGGCCCTTTCCACGTTCGATGTTATCATCTCCGTCCACGCTGTTATCATCGCCTCCCACGCTGCTATCATCGCCGTACACACTGCTACCATCGCCGTCCACACTGCTACCATCGCCGATTAAATTGGCGTTCCCTTCCCTCTCGGCAGCGCGCGCGCCCCCAAGGGACCCGTGCAAAGGGGACGAGTTCCGCTGAATAAACTTCCGAATTAAATAATTTTTCACATTCCTTTTGCTAATGAGATGCATGTAATCCACAATCTGAGCAGTCTTAGAGCCAGGAGCTGCACACATGTCCAGAACAAAAAAATTCTCTTTCAACTTCAGAAACAACACTGGCAACATGCTTACCAGCTCTTGTCTAAATATATACCCACTCTCATTTAAGTTTATTAAATAGTTGTACAAATTTTTATAATTTTCATCTTTCTTAATTTGGGACCTCGTCAAGTATATCTCATACATCTGGTCCTCTTCATTCAACTTGGTAATCGCATAGTTGTCCTTGCAAAGATGTTCCAATTTCTTTTTTATATTTTCGTGAATAAATTTACTGTACTTGTTGTTGTTGAGAACGCGAAATGTGATTGGTAATTCTGTGTTTATAACTGTCATAAAATTTTCCACTTCATTTTCGTTGATTATTTTTTGATGGATATAATAGTTAAAGAAGTTTTCATTTTTCTGTAGCAGGTTGGTGTTGTCGTAGTATGGGACGTCTTCCTTGGCCGACATCGTTGCCTCCATTGGGGGTGGTGATGGGGTAGACGTGGAGTCTCTTTTTGTGCGTAGTTTTAAGCGTTCTTTTTTATTTATTTTTTTTGCCTCGTTTAACTTGCCCCACCTATTATTATGCACAAATGGAAGGCGCAATAATTTCCGTTTAACTCGGCTGGCACGCCTTTCGCTCAACCGTTGTTACGGCCTCGTATCTAATTTTGTAAGCCTCTGTTTGGATGAAGAACTGCATCATTTGGCTGGTTTTGCAGGGTTTCACAGCTTTGCAGGGTTCACGGTTTGGCCTTATTCTGCTTCGCTTTATTTTGCTCTGCCTTTGATTTATTTTTTTTTTTTCCCTTCTATAATCGGCTTTCCAACTTGTACATTTACCCGCACCAAGTGGCACTTTTAAAATACAATTACCGTCGCGTGTTGCCCCTTTTTGACGAATTGCGGTTTTTGTTCCTATTCGTAGGTGCGCTCCTCTCCCCACAGTGCCACTTTGCTCCCTTTGGCTATCTCAAAATGGGATTTATTTAATGCACAGAATTCCTAGTAAATGATACTTATTATGCCCCGCGCCTTCATTTTTTTTTTTTTTTCCTTCCAATTTTGTAAACACAGTGCGGTGTAAATCTGTACATTTTGGCATACCAACATGTGCGTGGTGGTTAAGCGGCGAGGAAGACTGAACAGGCTATATAACTGTTTTATTTTGCTTTATTTTTTTGCTTTATTTTTTTACTTTATTTATTTATTTTATTATTTTTTTTTTTAACCCCTTTGCGGATGAGCAGTAAACTTCCTTCGCGGTTATTCCTCTCCAGGTGGAAAGCGAAAAAGCGTTTTCATCGCCGCATCGCGAATTGGCTAATCACCAATCGGTTGAAGTGAGATGCTTTTTTGGCCTCTTTCCGCCAAGTTGCAATATTATAGTGTTGATATTGTCGGCTGCTCATTTTAGCATACCCATCTTCGTCGCCATAAAAAGATACATCGCCGCGTAATTTATGTTTGCAAAACAGAACTACGGTTGCGTATGCGTATAGATTTGGCCTCTCCTACACGTGTGAACATTTGGGAGATCCTCGTGCTGTAACTGCCCTCTCTCCCTACGTCGTAACTAGGCCCCCTTCGAAATATGCACACGTAGCCGGTACATGGAAACGAGGAAAGCACCATTCGAATGCTCAAAGACGATAGTAGTAGTTGTTGTTGTTGTAATTGTGTAACAGCCCAGTTGGAAACTGCTTTAACTGACCAAAAGGAACGAAAAAAAAAAAAAAACACTGCCGTTTTATCCGTTTTGTGCAGTTTGGCCCAATTGTATGGATAAAAATATGACCAATCGAATTGGACAAATGAGAAAAAAACACATCATTGAAGATTAATATGCCCTTTTTTATTAACTCTTAAAAGTTAGCAATCAAGGTGAATACACAAACGTCTCATTACACCAATTAGCATTTTTTTTTTTTTGTGTAACATTTGGACATTTCATGGATCGTACGTTGGTGTGCGAATATTTTTATGTCCTAACTGTTGGGTGTGTTATTTTGGGTAACATTATCTCGCGCCTTTTTTTTTTGTCCCTCTGTTTTGCTCGACCGTATGTCCACATCAACGTGTCTAAGAGGTACGCCGAGCATTTCTGCATTTTGGAAGGGGGCAAAAAATGCCAGGGGGGATTTCTCTACCGCGACCTCTATGGCATCCGGTTGAACAGTTAAAAAAGGTAATGTATGCACGTTTATACACATTGGGAAGTGCCATGTGAATGCAACCTACCGAGCTGACATAGCAAAACGTTCGTACTTTTCTGCGTCAACGTTTCTCCTTCAAAATGAAGAATACGTTTAAGTAGCGCCTATTTCTGCTAAAAGGGGTGAACAAACCACTTTTCGCATGCGTTGGTCATACTCATTTGTAATAACCAAAGGCATACCGGGGTGTGAGGAGAAAAAGTAGGAAAAAATATAACGTAAGGGCAGAAAAACTGCTGGGGGATTTATTTCCCCTTAGAATTAAAACTTCCCCCAACTGTTTCATCAAGAGCGTCTTTAACTTTCATTTTTTGGATGACAATGTCCTGTATGCCATACGTCTGCAACTCCGTTACGCAGCATTTCGCCCTTTTTTTGGCCAGCCCCTTCGTTTTTTTTTTTTCCCTGCAAGATTTTTGTATACAATTTGTGTACAATTTGTGTAATTTTGCGTACATTTTGGATACAGTTTGGGTACAAGTTGGCTATATTTTGAGTCCCCCTAGCGCATGTTTGCCATTCCCACTTTTTGCCCCTCGTGCATTTCGCCTGCCTGCACAGTTTTTTAACACCCACCCGCCGCATGCTGAAATGCTACAGTTAAATAATAAGGGCGCCAATTCGTTCGTTCCTCAGGCAAAAATTTTGCAAGTGTCAAGGGAAGTGCGTACTTAAATGCGAACAGGCAAAAAAAAAAAACAAAATTAACATCGTGCAGTATATATTATGTGGAAAAAAAAAATGCAAAAATGCAAATATGTACATACATAAAAAGTTGCATACTTATGTGTTACACGTTAAATATCCCGCGCCATGTGTTTGCGAAGAAGCAGAAAATGCTAACACGAGCAGGCAACCCATTTTGAGCAAATCTAAAAAAAAAAAAAAAAATTATAACAGAGAGAAATTCTCCAGGACGTTTTTGTGAGAGCATACAGGATACACTTTTTTTTTTTTTTTTTTTTTTTTTCCCCTATCATTTGAGTGAAAACTCGGCAATTTTTTTTTTTATCGGTAGTGTAGTACTCGTTACACGTATTCTTCTTTATGTCCATGAAGTAATATATATATATTTTTCGTTCTTAGGTGCATCCAACGCAGTAGTTACAATAGTTTTGTGCGTGTGTAAATAGCGCATGTGAGTGTCTATCTCCCCTTCCATTTTTACACCCATGTACACATATGAAAATTAGCCCCCCTGTGGGAAAAGGGCATTTTGTCCATCTGGTAGAGTTGCCCCTAAGTACATTGTTTCATGTGGTGCGCTCACTCCTCGTCACTGCACGAATGTACCCTTTTGTTTTTTTACAAAACATCAGCACAGCACCTCTTATCCATAACAGCAGTGTGTGCAGTGACACATCATATTAGAGAGCACCTCTTCTCACCGTGTCTATGTCTATTTCGCTGCCCTCCCTTTGACCAAAATGCGCGACAAGGAGGAGACGGCAGAGAGCAGGCGGCTTTTGTTTCCGAAACAGACAGACTGGAGCCAAATCAATTTTACCTTCCTAGTATTTGTACTGGGAATCAAAACGGTGTTTTGCATTTTATTATTTATATACAACCATGTGTTGCTATTTTTTATATTCTTCATGTCCACAGTCATTTCGCTGTACGCACTGGTTGTAAACACCTTCAAAGCATTAACCCTATACATAGTCATTTTAACGTCCATCCTAACATCGATCTTTTTGTCTCTATTTAATATCATACACGTAGATTATATATCTAGCGTTTTTAAAGAGGTGTTTCTCTCCACTGTGTCATATTCAGTGTTACCCTTGTTCATATTAGAATTATTTGTAGCGATTATTTACACATGTTTGAAAAGGAGAAGAAGAGGATACATCGAAAAACGTTTAAGGGAATTAAAAATAATCATCGATGGAAGGAGAAACAAAGAGAAAGGAGAAAAACTCCTATCGTTGCAAATCGATTTGGAGAAAAATGAACTGAACACATATGACAAGACGTATAAGTACTACTTGACTAATTACAAAAACAAAAAGTACATCTGCATTGAGAAGAATACTGATTATTCCAGTGATGAGGAGGATCCAAGAACCCATCACATCGGAAACGACTACATCGATTACAATACCATTTCGTCCAAGTGCTCAACTTTGAAGAATCAGCAATGTAGCAGTGGTAAAAAACACTTCCAAGCGGAAAAAAACGCAAATAAAGGATCTCCCCAAAGTGACTCCCTGTCCTACTACCACGTCAGCGAGGATTTAAGTTTTATCCATTCGGGAATTAAAAAATATGCTAAACAGAACGAAAAAAGTCATGCGAAAGAGAAAAAATCGAGAGGAAAGGGGCAAACGGAAAGGGATACCCACACTCCTGGTAGTTGTGGTGATGGTTATGGTAGTCACATGCACAGTGCGAGCCCTCACACGAAGGATAGGGAGCGCCAATGGAGCAATGACAAGCATAGTATTACTGATAAGGACTACACCATCTTGGTGAATAATGAGAGAGCAGATGACGAAGAAGTAACATCCATTATTTCACAACAGTCCCCGTCTCAAACGCAGTTCCTAACGCAGCAGATCGAACGATGTAATAGCAAAACCATGTCTAACACCTGGACGGAGACTCTACCAAATCACACACCAGATCAGGGAGAGAATTCCAAAAAGGGTTCCGCAGAATATATAAAAAATTCATTTTCGTTGGAAAATTCCGAAGTAAATTATATAATTGAAAATTTTATCGAAAAGAACAAGGAAGAAGGCACACAAAGTGTAGATCCCCTGTTTGACGTCACCAAACAGACTGAACAACAAAATGGAACAGGGGATACTGCACAGAAGATGGACGAATTAGACATGGGAAGCAAAAGCAGGCAGATGAATGACGGCCTCGCACAGAAAGAGGTGCCACAGGATGGAACACCACAGGATGCGGCACCGCAGGATGAGACCCCATTGGATGAGACCCCACTGGGAACATTCGACTATACCCCGTTACCAAATGTAGAGAACCAGGCGGAAGAAACGAATGTACAAAATGACGAAGAAAAAGGGGACGATCTATTGAGCCACATGACCTCCCAGGTAGAGGAAGAACTGATGAAAATTATGACAAGCCAGAGAAGTGATCACGAGGAGGCAATTTACGCAGAATGCAAAACTGAGGAAAAGGACTCCGGTCAATTTGCGGACGTAGAAGATCATCATGATCATATCTGTGCAAAGTTCGAAGCACAGAAAAATAATCAGGGGGACGAGCTTCATTCAACTACGAGTGAGATAGAGGCGAACCAAAAAAGCCAATCGGGTGCCGGAGAAGTGGATCCAAATGACATACCTAATAGGACGCATAATCCCCTATTTTATGGCGCCACCAACATGGAGGAGGAAACAGAACAAGTGAACGGAACGAATGAACAGGAACTGTTGATGGGTGAACAGTATGACAAATTTAAAAATGCAGAAATGGGTACACAGGAAAATTCCCAAAGTGAGGTGACACCCGTAGTTAGCCCAACAAATCAAGCGGGTGAGCACACCGGAAAGGTAGCGGCTACGCATGATGGAGAGTCCTACCTGGAAGTGCAGCTCAAGCTGGAGGAAGAAATCAAAGAACAGCGGGAGGAGAAGTCGGAGGAGCAGTCAGAGGAGCAGTCGGAGGAGCAGTCAGGGCATCAGTCGGAGGAGCAATGGAACGAGCTTCCCACGGAGAAGCCATCCGAATTGCCATCAGGGGGGGCTTTCCAATCACCCATCGAGTTGCCGTCCTATTTGCCCGTAAAACTTCAATCCGGGAAACCATCCCAGTTTCACATAGAACAGCTCGCAGCCCTCCCAAGCTCCCCTGTGTCAAGCATTCCAAACGGAAAAGAAGAAAAGGACGATGGGGATGAAGACAACGGGTACAGCCAAAGTGACAACACCTCGGAGTCGAAAAAAACACATGAAGCTGAAAAGCAGGTGAGAAATTTCCTCTGTACCAATTTAGAGGAGACCAATCTGCTAAGGAGTGCAAATTACGCGGTAGATACAAAGGAATGGATAAAGCTAGAAAAAGAAGACATAGAAATGTTGAAGCAATCTGTTAATATCGACAACATTGAGCACATACCAATTGATGATTTTTACACAAAAAATATAAAAGAACGTGGTGCTAATCTGTTTTCCTACTCCATTCATTCGAGTAACATGTCTGAATTTCTCAAAATCGGGGTGGACCAAAAGGCATGTGCTAGCTGGGGTGCACAACAGGAGGAGAGCCTGACCAGCAGTGACGACATATGCAAAAAAATAAATTTCACAAATTTGGAAAATAAGAAAAATACTTATGTCACCCTTTTTGATGATGGAGTTATCCTCCCCCTAGGGGGCATTAACGAAAAGGAAAAGGTCATGGAATGGATGAACCGCCAACAAATGTGGACCTCCCATTTGGACTGTAACAAAATGGATTCAATGCACGAATCTTCTCATGAGGAAGGAGCTAACCAAACGGGGGAAGAAAACCCATCGAATGACTTCCAACCGATTGAGGATTCCCATCAAAAGTGGAGTGAAAAGGAGCAACTAGATGATGGAAAAGAAAAAGAGTCCAGTGGAAAAGGCCCATATCCATTCGCACAACTCCAAATCAGTAGTAGTAACGCCTTCAGTTCTAACTTATACACAACGGAACACGGGGGGTATAGCAATTACGAGGAGGTCATAAAGGATAACTCGAATATTGCAGAGGCCTTTCTCAATAGTGCTATGTATGGGGAGAAGAGCGAAATGGGCAGAAGTAACATCAGCGATGAACTTCCCCCAAGTAGCTTCTACAACCAGAACGACAATATAATCCTTAATTACAGCAGTTGTAATGATGACACCCAGAGTGTGCCAAATAGCTCCCTCATTCTCGTCAAAGGGGAACATGGCACGAAAGAATCAGAGAACTCGATAAGCATCTTCAATCGGGGGAACGACACGAACAGCGGTAACACCAATGAACCTGCTAAATGTATGGACGATAAAGATACGAATAAAAAACAAAACGATACGCAGAACACTGGTAGTAATGACATGTGCGAAACTACGTCCATATTTAAACAACGGAAATCCTTCTTCGAAAATTTAAAAAAAGACAAGTCGTTGAGCAGCCACCCCGCAAAAATATCGCTCAGCAATGAAAGGAACGTCCTCAGAAAGGTGAGTGGCAAAAGTGAGGGAGAAGTCCTCAACTCCAACTCGTCAATAAATCAACACAAAAAAGGGAACATCCCAGTAGAAGAATCAAATATGAACAGTTCCACCCCCGAAGGGGAAGATAATCAGACGAGCACAGAACTCCCTCCAGAAAAATTTGCAAAGTTAAAGAAAGCGAAAAATATAAATGACAATTTTTACATCATAAATGACAAGCTGAAGAGCATCGGTAAGGAAAAGAAGGACACGTCTGTTATGGGCATATCTCCAAATGAGCAGCTAACACCCTCAAACGATCTAGCAGGTAGCAGTACACCCGATCTACCAAACCAGGTTAAAGAAAACGAAATGGGAAAAGCAAAAAGCATTGACGAAATGGGGGAAGAAAAAATCATCGATGAAATAGCCAACTCTGAGAGTAAGCAAAAAATAACGCAACATTTTGTCATTTACGATCAAAGCGATTTGGCAACGCCCAGTAAAAAACTGGATGAAGGAACGCCAACCATGGGGGAACCCCACAACTTGGAAAAAAAAAAAATCGAAGGAACCGCATCCAACACGGTAATCAACCTGAACTACTGCACTATTAATTCGAGAGCGGGAATACATATAAAAGACGGCAAAAAATATATGTTCAGTTCGGCTACCCAACTGAGTAAAGATATTTTCATAAATTCGGGAAATGCAGAAAAAATTATTCACGATGTAAAAACTGAAGGCAGTTATCACAAGGCATCTCTGCTTAGCCAAGTTAAGGAGGTTCCCACGTTTGGTAGCAATGAAGAACCCAGCTTCCAGCACAGGAAAAAAAAATTCACAGAATTGAAAAACAAAACCACTCCTATGAATAGCAATCCCATGAATAGCAATCCCATGAATAGCAATCCCATGAATAGCAATCATATGAATAGCAATCCTATGAATAGCAATCCTATGAATGACGACACCCCCCCCGCGGAAGTTACAAATTCGAAGCTGAGTGCATTCGCCGACATGAACTCAGACGACACGAAGAAAGTCTTGCCAAGTGAACACATGCAAAGCGAACACATGCGAAACGAACACGTGTCCAGCGAGGTGATGAACTCGGAAGCGTGCCCCTACTCCGGCGGTTTGTTGCCTCCTGCTGATAAATCACTTCTCACGGGATCTACACAGATAGACAAATTAAAGGACGATTTTTTGAATATGAATTCCTGCGACAGCAGCGTCATGTATAGGGACTTCATGGATGCAATGAATTCGGAGGGGCGTCCGGAGGTGGAACAGGTGGAAGGGGCAGAAGTGGAAGAGGTAAAAGAGGAAGAGGTAGAAGTGGAAGAAGAAGAAGAAGTGGAAAAGGCAGAAGTGGAAGAACAAGTGGAAGAGGCAGAAATGGAAGAACAAGTGGATGCAGTTCCAGAACTAGTAGAAGTTATTTCAGAACAGATGAAAGTTCCTTCTGAGCCGTTGGAAGCCACTTCCAAGTCAGTGGAGGCGCCCCCCGAACAGGCAGGTAATAACCTCCCACATGGAACATCGCACACCGCAGAGGAAGAGGCAGATGCACAGATGGAGGAGGGGCCTAAATCAAACGGCCCAAACGATGCAGCTCTGGAGAGCGAAAATCTCTACGTGCTGGACGATCTGCCCACACAAAAGGCACACCTAGAAATGGAAAAAACAAACGCTATGGGGAATACGAACCCTAGCTATGACGTATCATCCGATGTGCACACAGATAAGCATGAGGCGGGCGAGGCAAATGCCGCAAGTGATCATTTGAAAGAGGACCAATCACCCGACACTGCAACGGACGTGAAGGAAAATTACACAAACGAAATGTGCACAAAGAATGGCGCAGATGAACAACCCTTTAGTGATGACAAGGCGGAGAGAGAAGAGAAGCCGAACGAGGAGTTAACTGCTAAGGAAATATTGCAAGAAGAACTCACAACAAAGGACAACTTCGAAAGGGACGAAACAGAGCCAAGTTACCCACACGAAGAGGACACTCCACTGGGGGAAGCAGCTATATATGAAGGTAACGAAATACCCCCCGTAAAAGAAAAAAAAGAGGACATCACTTCATCGCCCACAGAACAAGCGCTAGACAATTTAGAAAATATAATCGACCCCCCCATGGTAGAAGCAAGCACCGGGGGTGGCGAACCAAAGGAGGAAGTGCCCCCAGATGAAGAAAACAGTGGCGACGAAATTGTTGACCATAATAACCATATAGATGCCTCTGAGAAGGCAAAAGAGGGACTGAATGAAAGTCAAACTGCATCCAAACTTAACCAGGAAAGGGCTAAGAATTATAAAAATAAAAAAAACAATAAACGGAGGAATAAAAGAAGATGAGCAGTCACAACTCGAACTGGGTGTAGAAATGGGCAGCAATATGCTGAGCTCATGTTAACATATATTAGTATTCCAGAGGGGAGTTAAAAAAGAAGTGAATCGCAGCATGTTACTTGGCAATCAACATCCAAATAAAGAAAAAGGCATATTAACTATATAACTTCGGAGTTATTAAGAAAAAAAAAATAGCTCCATGTGTGATGCTTAAAGGTGAAACCTAATCACACGGATGACATTCTTTAGACATTTTTTGTTTCCCCCTTTTGGAATTTCCAACCGGGTTGATACTTCACCATGGTGTAACATCGCCTTTGCGCAAACGCTCTCAGTGAGCTAGGCTTTAAAAGTTTTTTTTTTTTTATAACTTTTTTTTTTAAGTTTTTTTTTTTAAAACACTGGAATATAATCTTATTCCTCATAACTATTTTTACAGTTTCATTTTTTTGTCACATTTGCAAAATTGTGCTTACCATATGCGTATTATCAAATGCGGAATTTTTTTTTTCTTTTTCACCTCAATTGTTTTCCCTGTACATACTACGCACAGTGAAGTGTTCATGTTTGAACAACATATATATCATAGGCTCAAAAATTGTGTAAAACAAAATGTGTAAATAGATGTGTGCACGTTTGCCCATTTTGATGGAAATACAACACGTGCTCTGTTCGCCACCGAACATTGCTCGCGGGGAGAGGCGTAGACACGCCCCCTCTACAGTTGATCACAAAAGGGAGCTGCACCACCACTGGGGGGCACAATTGGAAAAGGAGCCAAATTACGCAAAAGTGCAACCATATGTGTCCGCACATATACGCGTGAAGCGCAGCGGTTGTAGAGGTGCACTTTCGCATATGTAAGAGTAGCCAAGGTTTGGGGGGAACCAATATGTGTGAATATTTGTTGCCTTAAAGGCAGCCTCGCCGGGGTGGGGAGATTTCTACATGCTGCTCCCGAGTTACATTTAAAAAAATGCTTAAAAGGGGGTGATCATAGGGGATGCCAAGAGGGGGCGACGTGACGAGTGCGAAGTGACGAGTGCGGCCATTGTACATACCGTGATATATGCGCTCTTCCATGACAAATCAGTACTCCTCGATTATGTAAAATTAGCGCAACTGGGACAATCCTCCTGAAAAAAGACGTGCAGAGTTAGACCTCTCGCGCAATTGTGCAGCTGCGCGATGGTGGAATTTTCCCTGCGCAATTTGAATAAACTCCTCCGTTTTGCCTTTTTCTATGCGCTTTTGTAACCCTCTCAGAATTTCCACCTGTTCTTGAAGCTGCCCCACATGTGCATTTGAACACGAAGCTGTGCTTCGCCAAAACTTTGTTTTTACGCTTCCCTCATGGCCCCATGAACATGAAAAGGCTGCAGCATTTCTGCGAAGCATTGTGCGTGTGTATTTATTAGCGCATTCATGAGTGCATTCCTGTATGCGTTTTTTTTTTTTTTTTTTCTTCAGTGCATACATTAATGTGTTTGTATTCCTTTGACCCATATTCTGCGCGATGGACGAGGCCATTCGGGAATTTCCACCGCAGGGTATGCACAAATGGTGACGCTAGTAGGCTAATTATTTTTGTTCACTTCGTGCTTTACGTGCCTCCCAATTTGTGTACCTCGCCTTTTTTTTTTTTTGTCACCTATTTCAAAAATCCAGTTGCGCAAAGGACGTTTGCCGCATTTCAGCCGATTGTTAAGCGCGCAATCCGATCTTTTGTTTAACATTTTGTGGTGAAATGTTTACGTGATTGCGTTGCTATTGGTTTGTGATCCCTTTTTTATGTAATCCTTGCGTATTGTGTAGCAGGGGGGGAAATTTTTTTAATTTTCTTTTTTTTTCCCCCACCCATGGGTACTTAAGTTAGCCCAAGAACAAATTTTTTTTTTTTTTTTTTTTCTAAATGGATACGTTTGACATCCCTTTTGAGAGATCTTCCCTCGCTGCCCTTCGTTCTGCATTGTTTTAAAAGGACGTACCATTCGAAGTTCGCTGTGTTTGAAGGTGAACTCCTTCACCCCCTCCCCCCCCCTTTGGCACGACGAAGCAGAGAAGGAGGCGGGGGAGGACCTCTCTTCCGCGAGAAGCACGTAAAAGGTGTTCCACCAGTTTGTAACTTCCGAATTATTTTTCCTGCCACCCCAATATTTTAACACAACTGCGGCACCATGGAACTGGAACACTTCGACATCGGTATAAACCGAGTGGAACAGAGAGACGAAAAGGTCTACTACGTCATCCTAATTCAGTACAAAGATCTCAAGTACGAAACGAGTAGGAGGTATAGCGAGTTTGAAGAGCTACACTGGGAGTTACTCCACATGGGTTTTTCAGCCCTACCAAAGTTACCCAAGAAAAAATTAATGGCCTACAAAAACGCAGAATATATAAACTACAGAAAGAAGGTACTAAATTCGTATATTCACAATTTATTTATCCGAGCAGACGTGAGATGTTGTGCTTTGTTTCTGAATTTTATTTTATTTTACGACAAAATTAATTTATCCGTGGAGGTTGTAAAAACCAAGCTGCTAAACAGCATAGGATCACAAAAATTTTCCATGAGTGATTTGTACATCAATGAAAAATACAATTTTATTATTTGTGTGTATGAGGATAAAAGCAATTTGAGCAAGTTGGGAAAATTATGGTCTATTATTGAGCCAGACATAGTTGGGGAAATAAAAGTCTTCACATATAATAACGATTTGACATCCACATTTTGTGAAACGTATAAAGAACAAACCGTTTATAAAGCTCGAAATATTGTGTGTGCAGAATCTAAAAGTGAAGTGATTATATCAGGGGATGATGGAAAAATCCACGTTTATAAAATTGACATGCAATTGCTAACCCTAACTTATGTAAAGAATATTCCTTGCCATAATGATACCATTTTAAAAATGATGAATTTCAATGCCGACTTATTTTGTACCTGTGGTTATGATAACGCATTCAGATTGTTTCGATTTAGTGATTATAAAATCCTGAGTGGGGGACGATGTAATAAACGTTTAGACAAGGATAAAATTACTACATGTCATCTGCTCAATTATAACAATATCGTCCTTGGAACTGATTGTTCCGTTTTTTTTATTTACAATATGATGACCAATCCTCCCCTCTACCTAGATACCAAAAAACTCAAAAATGGAGAAAAAATTAACTGCTTCGCCAACACGGATAAGTACCTATTTGTAGGTTACGACAACATCATTGCGTGTTATAATTACCATTATAGTAGTGAAGCAAAAAATGGGAGGGGGTTAACTTTAAGTGAGACCTTCTCAGAATGTGTGGCTAATCAGGACACGCCTGGCGGTAGCCACATAGATGCGCAAACAAACGAAAAGCAACCGCTCATCACCAAACTGATAGTAGACAATAACATGTCGGCGCAGTATGTCCCACCGTTGCTCTACGACAATACTGTCCTGTCCCTAAGTGTTAACAAAGAGAAAAAAGTACTCTACGCAGGATATGAAGATGCAATTGTTATTTGGTCCATAACGAGTGGTCTGATCGTTTCGGCCTTCCATGGGCATACAAACGGGGTGCACTTTTTAAATTTTTTGAGTAGCTCAGGTTTTTTACTCTCAGGGGGAGATGGGGGGAATTTAAAAGTATGGAAAAATGACATAGATAATTTTCAAATATGGAAACCAAAGAGGAGGAGTTACAAAGCCAACGAATCGACAGGGATCTCCCCCCAAGCAGTGTACGCAGAATCATCGGCCTACAAAAATAGTCAGAATAACAATTTCACTTTTAACGAGAGCGAAGATGGTGACGACCCTGATAACAGAAGCAATGCGCAAAGCGACTCCATGTCTATTGATCACTTGTTGGGAGAAACGAACAAGAAATACGACTACCAAGTGTATGATACATCTAACTACAAGAAAGACCTAATTAATTACAACGCATCGACAAATATAAACAGTGTTAACTCCTCCAGGAGTAACCTTTTTTACGATAAAAGTGTGAGTAATGCGCCGCAGGAGTTTCTCTCCGATGCGAGCAACCTGGATGTGTGTATACTTACAAGCAGGGAAGACAAAGGCCGAAGTGGTAGCTACGACTGTAACGTTGATGCAAGTGTTAGCAAAGCGGATAACTCCTTTCACGCACCACTTTATGCCAAGGATTTTCAACAGAATCATGCGGATTATTTCGTATCAAACGAGGATGCAAAGTTTGATCATGGTGGGAAAAATGAGGAGCGTTATCAGCATGATCAGTATAACCTGCGTGGTCACAATGATTACGGCGTGCCTCCCATTGCACGACATGGATATGAAGACTACTACGAGAAGGGGGGGTCCCACGGAAAGACACAACACGATGATGGCCAGTATAGCGGCGGTCAGCATAGCGGTGGTCAGCATAGCCATGGTCAGCATAGCGGTGGTCAGCATAGCCATGGTCAGCATAGCGGTGGTCAGTATAGCCATGGTCAGCATAGCGTTGCTCACCAGATGGACATGTATGGAGCAAATTACAACAGCGCCACTGCCCCTCAGGCGCAGCACAACTCCGACGAGGGGGTACCGAATTCAATCGATATGAAGCACAATAATGAGGATGACCAGTTCAGTAGCTTAAAGAGGGACATCGTTTACGTCAGTGACGAGGACGATGATTTGATTTCAGCCTTTAGGTAATCGCTTTTTTTTTTTAAGTTCATTTTTGCATTCCCCGCTTTTGTGCGGAACGCGTGCCACGTGTGCACCAATTGTGTGCCCCTCTTGGGGCCAGTTTTGTTCCACCTTCGCAACTGCTGCATCACGCGGTTGCATCTTTTCTCCTTTTCTCCTATTCTCCTTTTCTCCTATTCTCCTATTCTTCCTTTTTTTTGTGTGTGTGATAATATGTGCCCCTCATCATGTGCGGAGGCGCCCATTTCTTTTGTAAGCACCCAACCCGTTTCATCACAACGCCTGAGGAACATGCGCCGCACAGTTATCCACTCCCCGCGTGGGGAACTGTACTCATGCGCGCGCTATTATCGGAGGTGTAAACATTTGCAAAGACACTCCCGCGCATCCCATCCGCTTCTCCCTCTCTTCTGCCTTTTTCCCAACGCTAACACATCCTTGCAGCGACCTTTTGCAGATCAAAAAAGGCAACTTTCAAAAATGAATATATTTTTTACAAAATTTTACTGAAATCAAGTTTTTGGAGAAAAAAAATTACAAAAACATAGGGTACTAAAAAAAAAGGGGGGATCTGGTGCGAGAGGGTGTAAAATGTGCTTGGTAAATCTTCACAAAAAAAATCGGAAGTGCCTAGGCCACCGATTTGTGGCATAAACACAAAAGGGGGAAGAAAAAAAAAAAAAAAAAAAAACTGAGCCATTGATTGAGTGTGAACAACAAATGAGCGTGGCCGAGGTAATGCTAGGCAACCCATTCGAATTTAAAAAATTAAAAACAAGTGGGAAATATTTAAAAAAAAAAAAAAGGAGCAACCGTTCTGCGAAGATGTGCGGAGGGAAGGCGCATTCCTCCTGAGGAATACACTCGCTGCTTGCATGTCACATTTGCTGTCGCGGAATGGTCAGGAGAAAATTTTGTTTTCCAAAATTTCGGAAACGCTACTATACTGATCGTCGAGGTCGAGCGATAAAGACCGCTTCAAAATCTCAAGCAGGTAAATATTTTTGGCATTTATTTTGATCTGATTAAAATCTATTTTGATGTTCCTCAGTTTCTCAATTTCTTTCAAATTGTTATCCAGGAGGCAACTATTTTTGCAAAAATAAATATTATTGTGCATTAGGTGTACGTCCATTAATTTTACAAAATAAGTGCAGGTTATGTTATGGAAAAGGAAGGAAAAAGGAATGACTATATCCTTATTTTTGTTAATCACTTCATTCTGCCATTTGTTGATACCCTTCTCTTCAAACAGATAGGGGAAATTTTAAAAAGAATTAAAAAAATAGTAACTCCAATACTGTATATGTCTGTTTTTATGCTATATATTCCCTTCAAACAGTACGGAGACATGTATTCTTTCGTCCCAATAATCAGATCGTTGTAAATGACTTTGTCTCCTTCGTTAATGAACGTCTTCTCCGTGTTTCCTGTACAGGCAGATAGGAATCCATTCTCTATCTGACTTATATAATTGTAATTAAAGGACGTCGTTTTTTTGTTGTTCTTGTGAATCTTTATATAACTATCGGAGTAGGGAGGGTACATGACACAATTTTTTCGGTCCTCATTATTTCCCATGACTCTGTTGGTGTACGTGTTATTCGAGTCGAAGTTGTTCGTCAGGAATTGGCTTCTGCGCAGCACATTTCCCCCCCTCTTGGCTACGTCCTCACTCGCGATATATTCGCAGTTGCATGAGTGCTTTGGAAGGGCCTTGTTCACTTGCACGGAATTGGCGTGCACGCTGTTTTGGGCGAAGCTGGGATTGGTCAAGCTGCGATTGGTGGAGTCGGCTTTGGCGCAGTCCTCTTTGGTGACATCCCCCTTGGTGACATCCCCACTTTGGTGACATCCATTTTGGTGGCCTCGCCCCTCCTCCCGCAGGTACCAAAATCATTCTCGTCGAACCCCTCCTTCGTGTCACTGCCATACAAGCAACTGCCCCCCCATACAGGCACATCAAGCTCCCCATACATGTAAACACTCATGTCAAAATCAATTATGACCAACTTCTCGAAATCTTTGTCCTTAAACATGAGGTTATCCAATTTAATATCTCTGTGAATGATCGAATTGGCATGCAGAGCATTAATTCCATTCAGTAGTTGTGAAATAATATCTTTCACCTTCTCGAAAGGAATTTCTTCCTTGGACACATATTCGACGAGGTCTGTCCCTTCACATAACTCCATGACGATAAAAAAATGAGAAGGACTCTCCAACACATCATAAATCTTAACTACATTATCGTTATTAATCTTCTGCACAATTCTGTAAATACTTAAATATGTACTGTAGCTCATAATGGAGAGTTGTTTTTCTTTGTTCACACTTTTGATGGCCACATATCTTTTGTTGTTTATGTCGAAGCATTTGTATACAAAATTGGAGCAGTTATCTTTTAGCAGCTTCACCATTTTGAAGTTATTCTTGATGTGCTCGCAGCTTTGTAGGCACTCCACATATTTGTTTTCGCTGCGCAAGACACAGTTAAGGCCGTTTTGATATATGCCATTTTGGTCGCTACTCCGATATACCCATTTTTTATCCGAATGGTCTTCTCTCCTTTTTTCGCCTTCCTCAGAGGTATCGTATCTTCCCTTATCCGTTCCACTATTGTCGACCATCCAGCACGGGTCCTTCCTTCCATCGCCATATATTTTATGACTGCCTTTTTTCCTTCTTTCCTTGTCCCCCACTAGGTTATCACAGTTCATTTCAAAAGGCTTATCAACATGGACCCATTCCTCGTGACTATCATATTCAGGGAGGGTTGTCTCCCCTTCCATTTCACCAGCCTGTTCAGTTTGTTCACACTTAACATTCTCCTGGAAATACGATTGCCACATTTTTGTTGCTCTTCCTCTTTGATTTCTATTTTTTCTTAGATTGCACATTTTGTAATTGTTATTTCTGTTGTGTGCTTCTTTGACACATATTTTTTTCTTTCCCCCAATAGGGCCATCATACTTCCTGCTGAACATTTTTTTAACGGGGGTTTTACATCTACATGTGAGAAACACATTAGACCACTTACCGGCTCCATTTCCTCTGCGCATTGTTCTTCTTCCTACGGAATACCCCAGCTGAACGGTGCTACATATTTTGTCCCGTTTGGTTAATTTTGTTCCACCGTGCGTGTTTATGGAGCTCTTATGGGGGTTCCCTCCGCATCCGATTCTACTTGCGCTCGTGTCATTCGAAATTGCCCAGTTTAGTGTTTTGTTTTCCTTCTGTCCACCCTTGATCGTACCAATGGAAGAAGGGTCTCCCCTCGATTCCTCACAAAAATGAGTCCCCATATTATTTTCTTTAAAAAGGGGCGGACTTGCTTTATCGGAGTGGCGTCCTATGTGGCGTCCTCTGTGGCGTCCTATGTCGCTTCCTATGTGGCATCCTTTGTGGCCCCCTTTAAAGGACTGTCTCCCCCTTTTGCCATTCTCGACAGTGTCATTGGTGTGGTCATTCTTTAGGTTGGCCCTTCTGTGTAATGCTGCATCAGTGGTTATAATAATCCCCCTATGACACTTTTTTTCCGCCCTACCAATTCGCACCACAGACTTCCCCATCCTGCACATAATGCAAAAAAGGGAGCTGTCCACAAGTTTAACGTACATTTGACATAATTCAATTATACTCTTCAAGTATTTATTTTTGACAATTTTGTTCTTCATAATTTTTGTGATGTCTTCGTGATGGAAAAGTCTCATGTTGGTTTGATCAACAAATCTTTTATGTTTAATTTTTTCCATTTCTAGCATGTGAACAACTCTCATACTTCGCTTAACCAGTTTATTGAACAGTCCCCATGATCTCCTTTTACGAGTTTCCAAAATGGGATCACTATAGATGCATTTGCTTCGGTTTATTTTTCTCATTTGGCGCTTATACAGATGGTACAGTTCGCTCCACATGGGTTCAACGTCGCGTGGTCCACCTCCCCACTTCCTAATCTGCTGCACCAAATTGATGGCTCTCTGATTCTTCCTCCGTGACAGGAAAAAACGCACAAAACAGATAACCCTCATAATATCTTTTTTTATCTGCCCAATTCGGTACTGAGCCACAAATGTGAGGTAATGTCTATCCAGCGAGTAGTTCGCATTTATGCCTTTCCGCCTTATCAAGGTTCTGCGGCAAGGAGCAGATTTTCCATTTTGTTCACACACACGCAGGAGCATACACGAGTAGCGAGTTTCTTCCTTCCTGGGTTGATTAGCCAGTTCCATGTGATGGTTCACCTTGTGAAGGTTGCTTCCGATGCAGCTGTTCGCATTAGCTGCTTCCTCCGAGACATTGTTTCCACATCTCTCATTTAGATAACCATTGTGATCGCAACTGAAGTTGCAAATGGAAAGGCAGCTAAAGTGGCAAGACCCATCCGTATTATGCTCCACCGCCGTGGTATCATCACTTGCCCCAATATCTTCCTTTGATTGCACTTTTCCCAAAGCAGGTAACACCTGCTCCTCTGGATCAGTTTCGAGAAAACTACTCCTGTTGCTATTTGTGCTATTCGAATGAGTTCCCTTCAGAGCATCTATTTCCCCTCCTCTCTCCTTGTGCACAAGGATGTTGCGACTTCTGGCGTACTTTTTTTCCTCTTCCTCTTAACTATTTTGAGCAAATAGTTACACATAAAGCATTTATGTATCTTCATGTTATGGTGTAATAATTTTTTTTTTATCAAGTTCTGAACAATTCAAGTGAAAAATGCTAAGAACTTTCTTCTTCATAATCCTAAGCTTGAGGGGAGTCAGTTTTGGGGGGAGGAGAAGGAGGGAAGCTATCCTACACTGGTAAATGCAGACAAAAACAACGAAAAAGACGGGGGCAAACACGCACGTGAAAAAAAATACGTAACTCTAAATGTAAGCGGCAAATGGGGGATTAAACGAAATGGTTAAATATATACACCTAGCGAACCGCGTCAAAAAAAAAAAAAAATGATAATGATCATACGGAATGAGTTACTATTTTTTTTGTGACTTCTCTTCTGCTGGGTTGTAGCTACCTGAAGGGCTTCGCCCGACGGATGCGCTACTCGTGATGTGTGTATGTCGTGCGCTCGTTTCGCATCTCTCTCTCTCTCTCTCTCTCTCTCTCTCTCTCTCTCTCTCTCCCTCTCTGTGTTTGTTTGCTTTTGTGCTTCGCTCTGAGCAAATGAGTACGTATGCATGTACATGCGCGTGCTGGAGTGGCAAACTAGCAAAAATGTAAAGCTAGCAAGATTGTAAAAATGCAAAACGGCAAACGGCAGAATGACCAAGCCGCCAAACTACACGTTAGAATGGAAACGTCCTCTTCTCAGGACGTTAGTGCGAGTAACCGTCCGTTCGAGGAACGCAGCAAAATAGCGAGACGTGTGCAGCGCGTCGCTCGGTGCACGCCTTCCAGGCTACGCATCCTCCGTTGCAGTGCAGCGGCCTTCCCTTTGTTTTTTGGGTTATTTATTCTTTTTTAAGATAAAGCCAATGTTAAAAATGAGAAAATATCATGCTTTCCAAGTTGCGATTTTTCTATTTTTTATGTTTCATTATCTTATATTTTGTAATTTTTATCTTTTTATAGTTTACGCTTTTTGTTCTTAATTTTTAATTTGTGTTTTTACTTTTTTTTTTTGCTTTATTTTATTTTAATTTTTTTTTTTTTTTTTCGCGATATTGTACTTTTGTGCGCGCTTTTTACAACTTTGGAAAATTTTCCGAATTTTTCTAATTTTATTTCTACGTAAAATTAGATTTTTTCTTATTTTCCTTAAATTTACAAAAGTGTAAATTTCCTATTTCTCGCGAAAAATTAAGCGAAAAAATTATCTTGTCTACGGTATTTTCATCCATAAGAGGAAAAAAAAAAACCTCAAAAATATACTCAAAAATATACTCAAAAATATATTTAAAAAAATATTCAAAAAAATATTTAAAAGAATATTCAAAAAAATATTCAAAAAAATATTCAAAAAAATACATAAAAATAAACTGCGTTAAACTGCGTTAAAGTAAATTGTTAAAAAATGCACATAAAAGTTGGCGAGGTGCGTGCCCGTAATTTGTTTTTCGTTTAGCGGTTATTTGCGCCCTCATTGGCCCATCGTTCATCTGTTCACTTTTTTTTATTTTATTTATTACAACTTTGATTTTTTGCCTTTTTTTTGTTAACTGGTCAATATATCGCCGTGACACTCTCCACCTCGGGTGGCAATTAGAATTGTGCACCTAGACCAAGGGGGAAACTGCGTGAGAACAAAAAAAGGGGATACGCAATTGGCACTTTACACGTTTTGCGTGTTGTACACACTCTGTTCGTTTTGCACTTTTCTCCCAGTTTACACCATTCGCCCACTTTACAACACAGTTTTGCATTTCCCCCTTCGCCTTTCCCAAATGCCCTTCCGCGCAATCATCTTTCTAACAGTATTTTAAACAAATTTGTGAGTTAAGGATTATGTTGGGGGGAGGCTACACACTTACACAGTTTATTCTATTTTATTTTTTTTTAATGAACTGAATGGTTGTGGACGGCATAGTGAGCCATATACGCACACATATGCGCGCAATGCGTGCAGTAGTGGAAAAAAAAAAAAATTCACACAAGGCATACAACACGTGCCGTACACGCACACACAAAAAAAAAAAATATGCGTATTTGTATGGCCTTACAAAAATTGCAAATTTCTGAGAAGCTTACTATTTTCCCATATGAGTATCAAAATAAGCGGTCATAAAAAAAACTAGGGAAAAATGCCATTCAGGGTTGCTACTTTGAACCAAAGAAGATCTTGCAAAATGCGCACCGTGTGAAGCACAGCACATTGGGAACTCGGTTCTGGTTGTATGCAACTACGATAAGGAAAAAATCTTCTGGCCTATTGGGAAAAAGAGCGGGGACAAGGGGGGGGAAAAAAAAATTAAACACAAAATAATTTAGCAATGTGGGGGAAAGGGGTAGTGATCGCAGTAGTAGTACTGGCAGTAGTAGTAGTAGCAGTAGTAGTCGTATACATACACATGTACATGTACTCGGGCGTGTGCGTCGCGATATTGGGCGTTAAGCATACGCCTATTTTTCGCAGGCCAACACACCATTTCAGCACAGCTCACACGCACATGTACTATGCACACGCATACAAACACGCATGGGCATACGCACACGCACAGTGGTGACAATAAGGCACCCCCCATATGATCTAAACATATTTTTACCTTCATTAATGGCGTACAACAATCTGTTCTTCAGCTTTTCTTTATTTTTATAATCGGGAATTTTTAAGTAATTGGTGCAGGTCATCACACTGGGCAAATCGTTATTGTCCTCCTTCTTCACAACTTTCATTAGCGGCCTGCGAAAGAGGGGGAAGGGGGGAGGGCACAGATCAGAAAATTGGCAAGGCGACGAAAAGTGCCAAATGGCAATACGGCTAATCGCGCAAAATGGCAATGCGGCTAATCGCGCCAAATGGTGGGGTAACATGTGCTGCTCGCATGTCACCGCTTAAACACAAAAACCGAAGCGCGCCACGTGTGCTACTCACTTCAAAGCTGCAAATCCTTTATTCGGCAAGGCGGACGTCCCGGTGCAAAACTTAACAAAAAGTTTTCTCTCTTCCTTGTTGAACTCCGACAATATTTCGATCAGGGTGATAAATGTAACAGAATCGTTCGTGTACCTGGAGTGGTGGGAAGAAAGGAAGAATAACAAAGCAATCTCGTGTGTGCACACAGATGGGTGCATAACACACGCATAAGCGGAACACATACAAATGCACACACGCGGGATAATCACGCATGTTCGTTTTTCTTTGTTCCATTTTTTTTTTTTTTTTTTTGCTCCCTTACCCATGGTCCGGCTTAATATACGTCGACAGGTGCAGCTTCGTCCAGTGTTCGTCATTCTCGATATTGCTGCCGAACAGATACTCGCAAATTTCCTCCTCGTCAAAGATGTTCGTGCACAAAAGGGGGGCGATCGTGCTGAAGCCGAAGCGGAAGGCCCATATCTGCGAGGGGGGGAAAGAGGTACACGCACGTGAAGCGGTTCACGGGAAAGCGACACACACATGCGCATACGCACATGCACATAAGCGTATGTACACACATGACTGCTCAGCGGCGCGCTCGACTCTACCTGAAACTTTATCCCCTCGTACAGGGAATACTCGATGGTTTTATTTATGAACAGGTCCAGGTTTTCATTGTTCACTGCAATGTTGGCTCCGTTCGGGATTAGCTCAACGGGCGGGTCGCTCCCTGTCAAATTGGAAAAGGCAATCGTGTGCATGCATATATCATCGTGCAGGGCATGCCCAAACACACGGAGCACATCGCGCAAAAAGCGCAGCAGTACTACGTACGGGGGGAGGCGCGCTTCACCTTGCCTCCCTCTCGACCAAATGCGAATGGCCAATTACCTAATAGGGTAAAATCGAGCAGTAAATCCTCAACATTTTTGTTCTCCTTTCGGTACTCCAGCAGTTTATTTATGCTGTTCATATTGACTCGGTCGATCTGCGCGGGGAGAGGAGGAAAAAAAAAAAAAGGGGGGGGGCAAATATGTCAACTGAATAGCATAACTTGAAGAGACTTTCATTAAGTTCCTCTCAAACGTAAATGTGCAAACGGGTGATCGATCACACATATCAATGTGAATCGCTTTTTGCACATGGAAGCCACTCTCCTGGCGAGCCTCGCAGCATTACCGCTTGATAGTGCTGAAACTTGGAGATGTTGACATATCCGGAGTTGTTCATAACGAGGTACCAAAACAGGGGGTGCAAATTGACATTTACGTTTCTATTGTCTGTCAGAATTTTTGCACACAACTGACCCAACAATTTGAAGTACTTAAAGAGTCTATTTTCAAGAGTGTCCTGTTCAATATTGGTCACCTTCTTCCTGCTCTTCTCTTGCAATTTCTTTTGAAAATTTTCAGTCAATTTTTTGCTTACATTGTTGGCGATCGGTTTGCTTGGCTCATCGTTATTAACCTTGTTCTGAGTAGCATCCCCCCCTTTGACCTTTTCATTTGCTTCATTGGGTGCCTTTAAATTAATCCCTTGTGAGGACGATTTGTTTTCCATTTCGCTTAAGAGTGAATTGATAATATTTTGCGTTACTGATCGGGATGAGTTTGCTTCATCGTTTAGGTTCATTTTTCTTCGTGCCTCTTGCTGTCTCCTTACCTCCATATCATTTTCTTCCTTCATAAAATGCTGCTCGAAGTCTTTAGTAAATAGCTTATATCGTTTGACATGTACATTTTTGTTCTCCATTTCGCTGGTCTCCTTTTTCTCGTTGTTGTCAGGGACTTCTTCTTGTTGAACTTCCTGCGAGAGGAGATATTTCTTTTTGCTATCTTCACTTTTTACAATTTTGGTATCCTCCTGCTTATTCGGTTTATCAAGTTTGGTTTTCTTTTCCCCGTCTTCCTTACCTTCTACACCCTTATCCAATAACTTGCAGCAGGGTCTTTCAGCTTTTTCCTCCTTCACTGACACGTTGCTTACGTTTATGGAGCTGCTCGCTACATCCGACACCGGCATGCTCGTCGATTTGTTTGGAGCCATACCGATTGGCGAATCTTTTATTTCGCTAAATTTAGACGTATGGTGGTTCTTGCTTCCAGGCCTCTTATCCGTTTTCTTTTTCTTCAAATTGTTCTTTCGTGTATTTTCCGTCTCGTCTGCCGAATCGGACTTTTTTTCTTCCTCCGATTGGGCGGAAGCATGCTGTGGGTCTTTAGCCGCCTTAGCTGTGCTACTTGGCGTATCCACACGGGGGGCAATTCCTTCAATGCCCTGGCTTACTTCCTCCCCAACGTGGTCAACCGCAGTTCCCCCCTCCTCCTCCGCAGCGTCTTCCCGAGTCTGCTTCATTTGCACGCTTTCTGAGCCTCCCACCGGTGGTGATCCCCCCTTCGTATCCACCACCTTCCTCTCACTCATCAGGCTCTTCTTCTTACTCTCCTCCTCCTGCTTCTCACTCGAGCCTACGTAACACCTAATCCTTTTCTTTTTATTCTTTTCAGAGTTAATATATTCCTCTTCCCCCAATTTAATTATGCTCTCCATTCTGACGTCAAAGGTGGTGTTCTTCTTATACGAACATGCGCTGCTCGTCGCGGGGGTGGTTTTCCTTACACTTGAGTCGGCCTTATCGCTTCGGTGACTCTCACCATAGGTGTTGTTATCCCCAAGGGTATCACCCTCATCCTCATTCTCCTCCTCCTCCTCATCATCGTCGTCCTCCTCCTCCGCTTGATTATCCGCGTTGATGATGTACTTCTTCTTCTGTTTGTTTCTCCCTTTGGTTACGTCACTGTCGGTGAATAGTTGATCATCCGCCTTTTTGCTTCTCTCACTTGGGACTTTTTCCTGTTCATTTTTTTTCTTGTTCCTTCTGCTAGTGCTACTGGCACTGCCAACATTGGTTGCATCCCCCCCGGTAGCTGCATTATTCTTTTTCTTGATCTCATTTTTTTTACCACCCTTTTTAATATGCTCAGAATACTTCTTCCCCTTTTTGTACTTCAACTTGTTTCCCAGGAATTCCATTTCAGACAGGTCTTCGTACTTCCCAAAGCTGTTACCTTCACCGGTAAATACATTCGAATTCATGGAGTAGAGAAAGTGGTTAATTAGACTGTTCACCGAATGATAGCTGCTTCCATTCGCCCCTTCACTAATCATGTTTATCCGTTTGTTTAGCGATGACGACGATGAGTGACTAGGGTTAGCATTTTGCAAATGGTACGCCTTGCTACTGTTCACGTTGTTACTGACGCTGCCAAGGTGGCTAGCATACGCGTAGTAATTATTTCCTCCACTGTGAGCACCTCCATTTATGTTACTTGCACTGCTCGAGCCGCTGTTCAATCCCATCAGCTCCGAACTCTTCGGCTTCTTCAGTAAATTAAAGTCGAAATTATTTAAGTCAATTTTGTAAGAAAGTGGAAACAAGTAATTGTCCTCCAATTTGAACAGCTTCAACTTTTCCTTCTTTAACTCCTCGATCACTTCATTGTAGAACTCCAAGGAAGGCCCCAACCCTGTGCCCTCCTCATTAAAAAATTCTATATCCAAATAAGATGGAGTAATAAAATTTGCGTTGATAAAATGTATATGGTTAAATATACGAAAGGACGAATCGACCATCTTATTTCTGTGCAATTTAATCTTCGTCCTTGGCAACGTTAAAGTGGTATTATCGGATAAAAAATTGAACAGCTTTTTTTTATCACAGTTATATGTATAATTTGCACAAACGGAGAGTAGATGTTCCTCTGTTAGGGACTTATTACCGAAACTTATTTTTTCGTTGAACTTTTCCACTACTTCTTTTATCTTCTGCTTGTAATTATATAAGCCTCTATAATTTCCAAAGTACACTATCTCAAAAAATAACAGCCTTATGTCAATATCTACCACAAAATTGAAGAGGTAAAAAATCTTATATACCCATGACGGGATTTTTTCACTGAAGAGGAATAGCGGATTATTCAAGCAGTACATCACTTTGTTGTTAATGCTGTTCAGGATGAAGCACTTTTTCTTTATATCTTCTATACCCACCACGTGATTTTTTTCTTCATTTGGAGAATTTCCTTTATTCTGTGCATATTCTCCTTCCGCTGCCCTTTCTAAAAACGTTTCCTCCAGCAGGCTATTCATCTCTTTTATCGTTTCCTCGTTCAACATACTGTTGCCACTCGATTCGACATCCTGCACTTTGCACATGGAATTATCCCCCGCTTTGTTATTCAAGTAAAAAGTCAGTAACGATGGAATGTCACACATATTAAAATGCCTGCACAGTAGGTAAAGAAACTTGAAAAACATAAAATTGTATATGTTTTGTAGAAAAATATCCTTATCTTCGTCTCTTGCTTGTCTGGATTTTCCCTTCGATGGTTGACCTGAACGATTACTCATTCTGCGGGCAATACGGTCTTCCCTTCGAGATCCACAACCCCGTGCCGTCGATCGCGTAGAAACTTCGTCTCTTCTCACAATTTCGCTGTACATAGGCATATAGTTAAATAGGAGGTACTGCTCCTCCTCATTGAGGATAATGTCATTCTGGTGATTACTCTCATTTCCGTTTCCCCTTATTATGCTCTCCTGGCTGGTAGCTCCACCCCTGCGGTGCTTCACATATAAGGACCTCTCCCTCTCCCTGTTCCTATGAATTTTATCAACGAGGTTTTCCCTTCGCGATGCACTACTCTCCTTCATGTCATCCTCCCCCTGATGCACCAAAAAGTTAACGTTGTGTAGATGCGTGCTCAACATCACGTCCTTATTAATGTAGTGGTCTTCCAAGAAAACCAGCTCGGTCACCTTCCTCATTTCGGTTTTTAAAAAAGTCGAGAGATACATCGAATCGCTCTCCACGCAATTTCTCTGTGATAGGAAAAAATTCAACTCCTTCTTTCTGTAGTGCTCCTTCAGGTAGTCTATCAAGAAGGAAGGTTTCTCTTCCCCCTCCGAGAGGTGCTTCTCGTAGGACATCATCCGGTCCGCATCATACTCGTCCTCGTAGAATTGATCATCTGTGAGGTCCACGTTAATCGCCCCTGCACTTACGCCAGCACTTGCATCCTTGCTCGACTTCCTCCTCGATTCCGAACCGTCCTCCTGCGCTTCGTGCGTCAATTGTTCCTTCCTCTTCGCGTGCTCAGTAGGGTCCCCTTTCAACATGTGGAAGAAGCTCTTTTGTGGAGGCTCCCCCAACCCCCCGTTTTCTGCAACCTCCGCAATCCCCGCGCCACATGGCAGATCATCCGCGTTGTACAAATTCTTAACCAAGTCGAAGGAAATGTTATAAAAATTAAATTTCTCGCTAACAATTCTACAGTTTAACGGGGTTTCAATGCTGGATTTTATTTTCCTAAAGGTAATGGGATCTACATAGCTGTGAATATCACCCTGGCTTACTCTCCTTTCGCATAACTTCCTCCTCGTTTCCTCACTCAGCTCAGCTGCACTGTTGTTCGTTTTCTTTTTCTTGGACACAATGTGTATATTGCCTTTACCGCTAAAATCATCGGGCAAAAAATTCAAGCAAGAAGGTTCATTTTGCTTTCTCTTTTTAATCACTTTGAAATTTATACTATGAGTGTTATTGCCGATGTGAGGGGAATAACCATCACCCGTGTAGAGGCAACCACCAAGGGAGTAATTCTCCGAAGCGGAACATCCATCTCCATGCCCATTCCATAGGTACCTTATTTGATTTCTCATCTGCCCATAATGTATAGGAAGTAACTCTACAATATCGTTGTACACGTAAAAATTATCCGTGTTGTAAAAAATATTTTCTTCATTAAGGCAAGCTGAATTTCTGTTCATATAATACAAATCGTTCAGTTTAATCAGATACTCGGAAAGGCAGGAATCGTTGTGTACATCGATACCATTAACTGACAGGATCACCAAGTCTTCCTCCTTCGAGTAGTACTTTGCATAGGCATTTTTGTTGCTCTTGTTTAGATTTTTCTTTATGTAGTTTTCTATCTTATTAAGCGAATCAAATATGTTAAAGGTCGCATGTAGATTCTTTGGCTTATCTTGGTAGTTCCTTCCGAAGAATAGCAGTCTGTGGGTGATGTCCTTGGTGTAGGCATTTCTGTTGGGGACCACACCTCTGGGGCTTCTTTGCAATTTTGAGCTTCCTCCTCCAACGTTCGAGCTGAGTTGCTTCGTCTGATCGTTTGTGACATCCACCGTTATACTGTCCCTCCTGGGATTCGCAACCTCATCCTTGGTAGCTCTGCATTCTGATAAATGTTGCCCTCCCTGCGAAGTTAACTCGTTCAACGATGTGGACTCGTTTGCTTCCCTTTCTGAGCTCATTTCGGGAGAGCCGAGATTCATCTTCTCCACGCACAGCGAGATGGGCAAGCCTTCACTGAGGGAACTAAAAATCGACACGTTGTCCACGTAGAGACCGTTTCTCCTCAAATGCACAGGGAAGTGACAGTTGTAGTTATTATATATGCTCTTGTTCTTCTTTTTATCACATGCTGTGCTGTCATTATTATCATAAAATAAATTTTCATAAAATGAATCCTTCGGGATGTAGTCAAAGTGTTTGTAATTGCTTCCTGTGAAATAATCAAATAGACTATTATGTCCCTTCTTGCTTTCATTCAATTTGTTGTTTTTTTTCTTTTCTTTATTTGCCTTGTCGCTAAATATGGAGGAGGCTTTATCCATCATTCCTTCTCCTTCTCCTTCTCCTGCTGCGTTGCTGTCCACATGGTCGTCGTTTCCCACTCCTTGTTGCTTCGTTTCGTCAGGACCCTTTTCCCTTATTATTTCCACTTCTTTGGAGATCTCCTTTAAGACGTCGATGATGGGTATGACGGGGTTGCCCCGGTTTGCTTCGCGGGAGCGGCGCGCCCTATCTGTGTTCTGTGCGTCTTTCGCGACATTCGTGTCATTCGCATCATCTACGTCATCCGCCTCACCCGCCTCATCCGCTTCGCCCATCTGGAACTCTCTCCGGATGTTCTTTATTATGCGCATCTTTTCGCAACTCACGTCAAAATCGACCTCTTCTTGGTCTCCCTCGTCGTCCTCTCCCTGGCCCTTCTTCACCTTCTCCACCTCTCCGCTCCCCTCATTTATCAGCTCCCCCTTGGCAGCAGCATCACCTTCTGTGCCCTCCTTGCAATGTGACGAATTCGCATTTTTTTTCTTCTTCTGATCAGTAAATTCGGTAAGGCTACATTTGCCACTAGCCCCAACGTTGTCCCCGTCTTTCCCCTTCTTCCTTCTCTGCTTGATAGCTTTAATAAGAGCATCATTATTGTTCTTCCTGTACTTGGGGATAAAGAGCGAATTCAAGTTGTCGCTTTTTAGCGAAGGGAAATCATCATAATCGTTGGTCCATGAATCCACGTTACTATTTCCCCGGTGATAAAAAAAATCAGGTTTTTCTAAAGGTATGGTTCCTGCCTCCTGTTTGTTCGCAGCACCATAGCTCCTGCTACTGCTAGCAGCATTCCTACTCTCTTTGAAAAAATAGATGGGAAAATTGTCATATACGTTTAGGCAGTCCCTTGTCAACCGAATGAGTAGCGAACACTTTGTAAAGGAGAGGTTATTCATAATTAGGTAGTAGTGATAGGAGTCGAAAATATCCGTCACTACTGTCTTGATTTTATCCAGTTGCACCTCATCAATCTCGTCGATCACTTGGTCTCCCCCCAGTTCGTAAAATATCCCATACAACGTTTTCACGCTGTTCAAAAATAACCCTTGCACTATTTCTCCCTTTTTGTTATGGCTACTAAACAACAGGGCGTATAAAAAGATGTACAGCCTAACATTTCTGTCGATGCTTTTTAGCAAATTTAAAACGTTTCTTCGATTGGTGTCACCGCATGGGAGGGAGTCAACCCTAAAGCACAAGTCGTCATTCCCTTTCTTCCCCATTTTACTTCGCCCATCCTGATAAAACAACTTTTGGAATAAAAAAAAATACAAGCGCTTGGCCACATTGTACTGGTAGAAATAGATGGAGGCGTCTTCCCCCATGGATGATAGGTGACCAAACAAATTAACCAAATAGCAGTAACTCAAAACGATGCCATTGTAGCATGTGCGCTCGTCAACAATGAGATGACTTAAACGTATGGGTTGGCCGCCATTCTCCATCTTATTCTTCTCCTTGGATAATTTCACATTTTGGTAGTTCAAAAAGATCACCTCAAATTCGAGGGAAATATTCTTCATTTCTCTTTCCCTATTGAAAAATAGGAAGTTGCCCCTCTCACAGCGGCCCTTTCCAACACCGTCACCGCTGCCTCTTCCTTTCTTGTACAACTCGTAAAAGTAGCAAAACATAATATTGTAGATTTCTTTGTTGGGACACATGTACTTACCCCCATCGGTAGTATACATTTCGTCCATTTTCTTTTGCAAAGTTTTGCTAATGATGTTGTTTAGCACGTGTAGGTGGGATCCTTGGTCATATGATAACGAGGGAAACGTATCAGCAGTGCCTTCACGAAGCGTATAGCAGTTGGTATTAACACAAGATGCATTTTTTCCCCTTTCCTCCTCGCCCTTCACAGACACGAACGACGAATTGGTCCCAATGAGTGCTGTAAAATGCTCCACAATTCTACACATGATAATGCCACTAATGACTGAGGACTCGGAAAGGTTGTTCAAAACGAGGTTCCGGATAAAGGCACACGTTTCCTTGTGGTACAGGAAGAAGTACTCAAGGCAGCTGACAAACTCCGCACTGTCACCCAGGGTCGACGATATTTTATACATCGAAATGAAAACAGACAGAGTGATAACTACGCACAAATATTTGATGTCGAAATAGACAGTCTCCGCGTGTATTCTGTACACATTCGGAATTATCACCTTTATTAGGGTTACCAGGTGGTTAAAATGATTCCTGTAAAAATCTAGCTTGTGCTTCTTCACGTCCACGGGAAAGGTATTCGGCATGTATCCACCGCGGGGGGTGTCGGGGGGGAAGAATCCATCATCACTCGAATCCACCACAACGTTGTTCGTTCCCCCGGGGACGCTGTTCTTGCCCTCTTCCGCGTCGCCACCTTGGGGTTTCCCTCGATTGAAGAACGCCTCGCCACTTAGATTCGTCCCCATGTCGTAGTCATAAATCACCAACCCGTTGTACGTACACATGGGCAAAAAAGAGTAAAGCGTAAACAAAAGGTACAGGGTTAAAAAGTTATTACTCTGATACTTTTTATTTTGAAAGAACTCGCTGAACTTGGTCAAGAATTCACTATTGCAGAAATCTTCCAGTATGTTATCACTGTAGTTCACCAGGATGGAAATGATGTAAAAGGTCTCCATAAAGGCGTACAAATTATCCTCAATTTGGCACTCTATCAGCAACTTAATGATATTATTTCGAATGTTAATGCTGTAAATGCTTTCGATCTCCGCGCAGAGCTTGAAGTGGGTGCTTTCGTTACTGTTCAGATGGATTATATGCTGAAGCAGCTTGTTTTGGTGGTACACATAGGTGCACTTCTTCGTTTCGTCCTTGCCCGGGAACGTGCCTTCCATTTGGGGGGAATCTTTCGCCCCTTCTTCCGCGCCATGAGAGGTAGTTTCCTTCGTAGGCTTCTTCGAACTTCTACCCTTTGATCTGCTACCAGGGTCAGAATCTCTCAAAAAGGAACTCAAAAAACTGACGTTCTCATTCAACTTGCTATTTTTGCAGTTGGTGCTGTCGGATAATTGGTCATCCAAAATGTACACATCTTCGTCCTTTATCTGCTCCCTCTTGGCTCCTCTTCTACTTCTGTCCTGGCTCTTATTGCTGCTGTCCTTCTGGTCGCTCCCCCTTAGGTCATATGCGCAGCTGGTGAGGTTCTCTTCCTTCTTTAACTTGCTCCTCTTTTCAATCTCTCCCTTTGCTTTTCCCCTTTTGTCTTCTCCCCCTTCCTCCACCTCTTCATCTTCGCTACCCTCTCCAACTTCGACAATCTGGGGCACTTCTCCAGCTTTGTCGTCCTCCTCACCTTCATTCGTTTTTTCTTTCATGCAATTTTTTGATTTCTTCTTGTTCTTCTTATTAGTTGAGCTTTCTCTCTTCTTTTTCACCTCCTTGTTAGACTTCCCTCCTCCCCGGTGTTCACAGTTGGTGTCATCCCCGGCGTCGTTGCTTCTTTTCTTGTGAAAGTCACTCGTTTGTTCTTCATCCGATATTTCGATCACTTCCCCTTCGCGGAGATCATCTCCCGTTTGTTTCCTCACCCTTCCGCTCTTCACAAAGGGGGTACCCGTTGACTCCTTCTGTTTGCCTTTTCCCTTTACACCAGAGGTACCCTCCTTTTCGTGTTTTTTTTTCTTCCTCTTATCAGTCTTTTCCATCAGCTTACTCAGGTAAGAAGCTTCCTTGGAATCTTTTCTACATACAGACGAACCCCCCCCTTTTGCACCTCCAATACTATCGGTGATGGAACGTCTGGCTTTCCTCCTCAGCATGTTTTCTTCCTCCAATCGAACGGTAATCATTTTGTCAAGTAGAGATCTCCAAAGAGTGCATATAATATTTAGTATATGAATATAATGGAAGTGAAAAAAATTTGTAAAAATGGAACAATAGGGAGTTATATATTTCGTTATGTGCTTGTGTTTGTTTATATTGTTAATCATCTGGATGATACAGAAGAAAATTTTTTTCTGAATGTTGACGTTATAAAAGTCTATATGCATCAACATGTATTTTATACTTTTTTTTTTCAAAATAAGCATAGGATCTTTCTCTACCAATTTTTCGAATATTTTTAAAATAACTTCCGCTACATCGATGTATTCAATGTCGTTCAGTTTTTTGTTTAGGATGTTCACCCCGTCTTTGTTGTTAATTACATACCTTATGGTTTGAGGGTATATATCCAGGATTGCATATATACAGCACGTGGCTGTGTAAATGATGTTAATATATTTTACATCTATTGCGCATGCATCGTTCAGAAAATTTTTTTCATTTTCGTCTGTGACACTTGATTCACTTGATGATAGACTGGATGAATCACTCGAATTGCTCGAGTAGGAGAAAAAGTCAATGCTTTCATCTTCCGAGTTTATTATAATTTCTTTTTTCACTCCTCTGTTATTTGCTTTCTTTTTTGTTTCTTCCCCTTTTGGCTTGGCACCTTGCAGGGCTTTCTTCGCACCTTTAGCCTTCTCCCGGTTGGCTCCTTTGTTAGTGCGTTGGTTTAATCGGTAGTTGGTGCGCTGACTGGCTCGTTTGCTGGCCCGTTTATTGCCGCGTCCACTCGCGCGCTTGTTTGTGCCTTCGCTGTTGCTTTTGTTGCTTCCCTTGCGCTTTTCCCCTTTGGCAACGTCTTTCCGCTTCTTCTTCTTTTTCCCCCTTGCATTACCATCGCTCAGAGCAAATTCGACGCCGCCTCCGTCGTCGACGCCTGCTTCGTCCGCCTCTCCAGCCTCGCCAACTTCGTCTACCTCGTCTACCTCATTGTCGTCCATCTGGTCGCCCTCCTCGTCATAATCCTCATCATCCTCGTTTTCGTCCTCCTCATCATCCACCTCGTCGTCCTCCTCATCACCCACGCCGTCCTCCTCATCAACCACCTCATCGTCCTCCTCCTCATCGTCCTCCTCCTCATCGTCCTCCTCCTCATCTTCCACTTTTTCCTCCTCTTCCACATTTTCTTCATCCTCCACATTCTCCTCATCTTCCACTTCCTCCTCGTCGTCTTCCTCTTCATCAAAATCGGACGCATAAACCCCTATACGTTCCTGTATTATTTTAAAAAAGCTGTTCAGCCCGCTATCCATCCTGTCCTTAATTTTCTCTGAGCCGATTCTTTTAGCACTCCCCCCCCCCTTGACCTTCTTCTTACTGCCACTTTTGCCACTCCCAGCATTACCACTGTTGCTGTTTCTTCCATATGCATTGTTGTAATTCAAATGGGGTTTATTAATCACGTGGATCAGTACGTTGATGTATTCTTCCATTTGGGAAACGGACAACCCTCCATCTGCAGACAGGTTCAACTGTTCGTATAAGTCGTTCAGGGCAGCTAGCTGTGAAGGTGAGAAAAAAAAAAAAAAAGGTGAACAGTGATGAGCGAAAAGTGCAGAACGTGGTTCCAAATGAACCTTCGCCTGGGTGTGGCAACGGCGCGAAATGATATGCAACAAAAAAAAAAAAACACGTAAGGAAACGCGAGACGGATTCTATAGGCATTCCACTGTAGCGCATACACATACAAATATCTTTTTCTTCACTCAAAAACGTCATTGTGAATTTTTTTAGTTTTATATTTACACAGGTATAGCATGTACAGACATGCACAGATCTGCCTCTGCGCCATTGCAATACATATCACAAACAGTGACGAGAAAAAAAGGTCATGTTTGTCTTCAAGTGAGCTCGCACATGTTGCGCAAAATCAAATGTAAAATATACCTTTTCCGATTCTTCTCCATTTTTTATACTATTCAGGATATACGAATGATGCATATTTTCATAAACTAAATATTTTTTCATTGTGACTTTTTACATCTGAAGGTTGCATGGCTGTGTGTCTTCTCCTCCCTTCTCTTCGTGAAGAAACGGCGTTAAGTTGCGCTTCCTTAAAACGGAGCGGACAGGTGTGTGCTGCGGATACGTACGAAGCGAGGGGGCAACTATTCAAAGGAGAAGCTACTCGGTGCAAAAGTAAAACTGTGTACACACTGCTGTGCATGGAATCACGAAATGGGTAACTGCGTAATGCTTGCGCCTTGGTATAGCATTAACGAGATTTTTTTGTTTACACTTAAAAGGAAAAAAATATTTTTGCAAAATTAAAATATATATATATATGTATACTTAAATATACAATTGGAGAACGCGCTAAAATGTATGACGCTGGGAGCACAACGAGACGTTAGCGAGTATACACAAAGGATGGTGTATTTGCGCGTACTCGCACGCATGTGTGCCCGGGATGAACAGAAAAAAATATGTACAAAGGGTTCAAAAGAGGTGAAATAAAAATATATTTCATTCTTTCAAAGGGGGCAGTGGATCACATGACGCGTGGTGATAGTTCTTGGGTGATGACAGCTGGTTCGGTTCAGCTGGGTATGCGTAGCAGGGCACGCACAACAGGGTAAGTGTGATTGGGTGAGCGTGGTTGGGTGCGTGTAGCTGGGTGCACGCGCCTGGGCTGGTGCTCGCTACAAGGTGAATATGCTACAGGGCGAATGTCGATAAGCAAAAGCGGCAAAGGGATGGTCCCCGTGCTAAAGCTGCAGGTCGATTCGTGCCCGGGATAACGCAAATTTTAAACAAGAAAAAAATGAGCATTCAAGAAAACAGTTGCTCTGCTATGTACATAAGTTTACTTATCATTAAAATGAAAATGTAGTCATAGCACAACTTTCATATGAAGGAAATAAAACTTAAACACTTATTTACGCTTTATGCGTTATTTTTCCCGTTTGCAGGAAAAAAGCGCAGTAAAAATTTATAACATGATAAATTACGGATTTTCTGTGCCTTCGCTTTTTCGTTATTGCGAATGTGAGGTTTTCCTTCGCTAACGTTTTTTTTTTCCTTTCGCAAACTTCTTTTGTTTTCCTTTTGCAAACTTTTTTTGTTTTCCTTTCGCAAACTTTTTTGTTTTCCTTTCGCTAACTTTTTTTGTTTCCCCCTTTTTTCTTTTTTTTTTTTCTGATCATCAGTCCGCCAACTTTGCAGTGTACAAATGGTGAGGGGGTCCTTTGAACGAGAGGCTAAAATATTCAAGTACGCCAAGCATTACGCGCGTGAGTATGAACATAACGCGTGTATTACATGCATACATACATACGTAGGTACATATATATATATACATATATATACATTTATATATGTATATATTTTTACTTAGATAACGTATGCATACGTATGCGCTTGTATGCTGGTATGAAGGCTGAAACATACATTACGTACATATTCCCCCGTATGTATGCGCATGTGACAGCAATGTGGGCAATAAAAGAGAAAATACATTTTTATGACGGGCAAAATTTTCCATATTCTTATGCGCAGCTTTTGCTTGTGGCTGGCGTATTCTGGAAAATTAATTCCCGTGGCATACACCTACCTTACTGCAAATGCTCGCAAGCGATCGCAGCTTGTATGAAAGCTTCTGTGTCTGTGGAAACACGGGGGGGAGGGTGCGCCGAGGCACGCCTTAAAATTACGAAAGCAGAAAAAAAAAACAAACAGGAATGATACACGCATATGCGCGCATGTATAAGTATGCATATATATGTATATATATATATATATATATATGTACATGTACATGTACATGTACATGCGGATGCGCGGACGCGCCAATATTCGCCGCGCATTTATTACGGCCACGCCAAGAGGTGGAAACAAAACGCCGTAGGACTCCTCACATGTTCCGTGCCAACATTCGCCTTTCCCCCAGAAAAATATGCCACTTCAAAAAATTACGAGCAGCCCCTCCGTTCTATAAAATAATAAAACACCGTTTATATAGCGCGTTATACAAGGGGAAAAAAAAAAACTTATAATTTGTTTACATTAACTGTAAGTCGCGCATAATTTTATTTGGCACAATTGCAAACATTCGCAATTCCGCATGGTGTATACATAATGGTACGCACAATACGCATGTACACGTTTGTACATGTGCTCACGTCCGTGAGAGGGCATATTTTGCATTCCAAACGAATTAGGCCAACACATTATATTACACCAAAGAAAGAACGCCAACAATTTTGGAACAGGTCTTACTAGCGCAATGTTTATTTTACGTTTAAGAACTCCCCAGATTACATGCTTCAGATGAAGCCTTACAAAAAGTTCATGACCACTTCGTAAGATATGAACAGAGGGAAAAAATATTTCTCCCGAGGGTTAACCCATTCCTATACGGCTATAACAATGTGTGATGATAATGGCAAACGTTGTGAAATAGGCTACCCCCCCGTATTAATGCTCAACAAAATTGTTAAGTGTGCTGCCACTCCTAGCATACAATGCGTGTCCTTTCTGATACATTAGTGCATAGGCAGTTGTGTGAAAAATGTCACTATCTGCTTATCCAAATGGGGGGCAATCCAAAAGGAAGCAACGGTACACAGTATGACTGCCGAATGCTCCCCCGATATGAGCAGAAGGATAATGACTCATCTGCGTTGTCTATGCTCTATCTGTGCGCTGCCCCTGCGTATAGTTATCCCGTGTGAAACGCGCAAAAATGCAAAGGATAAGTGGAGTGGTTAAAGAAACAAGTTACGCGCAATGTAACGCACATAAGTTTTCCACAGCGCACTTCCACAACGAGGAACATTTAAAGTTAGAAAGCAGCGCAAAGCAGTTGCAACGCGTCGTTCCATTTATACGTAGCGATAAAGTAGCCCCCCTAATGAGCAACTTTTTACAGCCTCTTATACGTAAATGAAATGTGACGTTTTAGCCGTTTCCTTTTTACGCCTTTAAATTTGAAAAGATGGTTATTAATATTTAGTCACTCCTAGCAGTTTCATGTGCTTCCTCAGCAAAAACCCCATTTGGGGGAAGCAAACCGTATGCTTCGTTGTGCCACGTTCCGTTTGCAAAAAAGGAATGAAGGCATATTCATTTGGTACACTTCACACACATGCGCGCGTACGCTATGTGAAAACGTTTTGGCTGTTTCTCCTTCTTTTAAAATAAAACGATGGACAGCTACAAAGGGGCTGCGGATAATCCCGAGAATAGGTCTGCCTGTTAACAGCAATGTTAATAAGAATTGTTGTGTTCCTCGTGGAAATTTTCCATGTTTTATAAGTTCAAAGGATGAGAAAAACGTTTTCCATACCTTCTATTGTGCATTTTTTTTTTTTACGCTGTACGAACCAGAAAAAAAAAAAAAAAAAGATGCAAATGTTTTATTTCCCCCCACCCATCCCACAACTCTACCTTTCCATTTCTGCTATGAGCATAAAGAGTGGTCTCCCCTATATGATAACTTCCCCATTTTAAAACAAATGGAACATGGAAACGCTTGGACAAATTGTATCGCACAGATTTTCTTCATGCACAAGTGAAAGGAAACACTTGTGCATGTGTGTACGTATGTGTGTTTGTCCACATGGGAGTGAAAATGCGTGAAAATTTTACAAACACAATGTACGACGAATTTGGCTACAATTAAAGGAGTATGCCCCCCCAAAATATATGCCTATGCAGGTAGGCACCCCCCTGAAATTGTTTCCTACGCATGCGTAATAAAGGCACTGCATATTGCTTTACGCCTTTTACGCAATTTAACCTTACATTTCGTGAAACAGAAGTGCGAATTGTCTTTGGCGCATTTACGCGGCGTGTGTTCCGTCACCAAATGGGGAGCATGCCGAAACAGCTAAAAATAATTTTACACTCTGTTTCATGTTCATGCAAATATGCCATTCGATATTGTCTATTTTTTTTTTTTTTTTTTTTTTTCCCGTTTTTACCTTGCCGTTCAGGCGATTTGCATACATTTTCGTCGTCACACCACTTCCCTGTGACTTTTTTTCAACCTTTTGAAAACTCATTTGCCTCGTTTGCGGCGAGTTGGTGGGTGGAAAATTGTGGCTGTGATGTACGTGACATGCACTTGCTGTACACTCCCACTATGCATTTGTGTTACCCCCGTTTTGCGACTGCCTTTTGAGGAAAATTGCGCCACATCAGGCGAAGTTTTTTCCATTTGGCTGCTGACATACCTCAATTCGCGCGCGACTAGCGTTGTTGTTCGGTAGTTGCACTTACTCTGCACGTTTCCAGAAGTGCATTTGGATAGGACATTTTGATAGGACACTTTGATAGGACATTTTGGCAACCTGCGTGTTCGTAGTATATTTCCCCCACGTGTACTATTTGAGTGCGCGTGTGTCACCCCCGCATTGTAGCAAACGCCTGTTCACGCATATTACTGCGCAATTACGCACCGAGGAGGTACTGTCAAAATAGGAAAAGCGTTAACCTGAGCGATAAAGAGTTTACAACACGTATGTACGTACGCGTTGTGCCTTTTGGAGCATGCCTTTATATGCATTTTTCTTTTTCACTCCCCCCCAAACACTTGATCCTACGTCAAAAAAAAAAGTGTAAACACGCAGTAGAGTATAGCCGCGTGTATGACTTGTAGGCTGAACATATTTATATGTATGGCACTCACAGATGTGTCAACCAATTTGTGAATAATATCTTACACTGTTACTGTAGAGTATGATGTGATCTCGCGTAGTTTCTTTTCCCCCTCTCCCTCCTCCATCCGATTCCCCTTTGTTTTGCTTCTCACCTTCAACATGGATTCCCCCCCAAAAAAAAAAAAAGAAAGAAAGAAAAAAAGAAAAATAATAATTGCGCTTAAAATTTAAAGCGTTACCCAAAAAAATTGGCGAAGAATCACGAGAAACAAAGTTAAACGCAAAACTCTGTCACTTTAAAAGAAGGCATTAAAAAAAAAATTGAGAAAAGAGGATACTCGTCGCCCGAGCGTGAGAACTCCCGTGTATAGAAAAAGCCATCCTCTCTCCCCCTCTCCCATGTATGAGATACATATGTAAATACATAAGCACATAAGTACATATTAGCTGCTCTCAAAAATAAGACTGCGCAGATTACCCCCCTCTCAGTGTTACCTATGCATACCATCATATGAGCATGGGCATGCACTCACATCTGTTCAGCCAAAATGGGGAAAAACATATCATACGAAAATGGGTTCCTAATATTTGAAGATTACAACTTTGTTACCTACACCAAAAGGCGAGGAAGGAGAGTCGACTGGCACGAAAAAAAGAAGCATTTGCAGAATTTCAATGTTAGCGCGTATCTTTATAAACACCTCCAAAATTGCAATCTCAGCCTAGTCAGTAACAGTGCAAGCTTAAGACGAGCCACAGAAAATAAGCTTTTCAAAAGGGTCCAACTAAACATAAAATGGCTAATTAAATTTATTATCAGTATAAAAAGGAGAGTTAAAAATATCTACTTATTTGTCAAATTTGTTAGCTCAAAATGTATACTTAAACTGTCCAGCTTTTACTATTTAAAGTACATTGTGGAGAAGATTTACGATGAGAAGTTAGAAACATCTGTACGTGTAGTCTTACCCGTGTCAGATTTGCACAAGCTTTACACCTTTGTCTATCACCAGAACTTTTGCTTTATGAATTATTATGAGGAGTTTCTGTCCAGGAGAGATGCGCGCCGATTGAGGCGATTCTACTGCCACGTCGTCGTGGTGAACGGTCCCAATAGGGCCTTAACCCTCCCCTATGAGAGGATCTACGGTCGGGACGTTGTAAAAATGGGCACACGGGGGGGGCGAAGTGGGAAAAATTCACCAAGTGGGGGTAACTCGCCAAGTGGGAAAAATTCACCAAGTGGGGGTAACTCGCCAAGTGGGAAAAATTCACCAAGTGGGGATAACACACAAAGCGGGAAAAGTCCGCCAAAGGGGGATAACTCACGAAACGGGAAAAGTCCGCCAAAGGGGGAAACCCGCCCCAATGCGAACAGCCCCCAGCGCGGAAGTGCCACCACCACAAAAACGCAACCGAGAAAAAGCATAAAAATAAAGAAGGAGAAAATCAAAAGGGCCATAGGAAAAAGCTTGCACATAAGCGATATAGGCCTCTTCGCAGGAACCTTCGACAAGATACATTTTGGGCATATACTGCTACTTTTTTACTCCATTTTTCTAACAAAGAAGTTTTACTATGTCGGGTTATACAATAATAAAAATATCTATAACAAAAAATATGCACAAGAAATTGACGACTTGAAGTTAAGGATTTACAACATATCGGACANCCTCTTTTTAATAAAAAATATCTACCACGTTGAATTTTTCTTTCTCAATTTTGAGCACGTCATGCCATTTATAAAGATAAAAAATTCTCATAAAATTTTATTTCAAATTATGATGAATCAGAAAAATGAGTTATTGGTGGAGCATCGCCAAGGGGGGTACAAAAAATGTGAAGGTTCTACCCCTCACCGTATTGAAGACACGCCTGTGAACACTTGCACGACAAAAAGGAGAGACTTAGAAAAGTACCTCTCCCGTAGGAGCGTCAAAAGGGGCAAAACACAGGGTAGTGAAATAACGGATCAAGGGGTAGACCATTTCGGTACAAATGAAATGAAAAAAAAAATTGAAAAGTATTTACTTTTTCACGTCGGCATTGTGAAAGCAAAGAGATGCAAAGAGAAGGATAACAAAATTATCGTGTTGAAGAGAATACATGACCCCTTTTCCTTCGCAGTAGATATTAACGATTTGTACTGCTTAACAATGTCCAAGGAATCTGAGGCCAACGGGTATAATTTGGTAAACAAAAGAAAATTACAAAAGGGAAAGGAGGAAAGTGCACATTCAAATAAGAGGCCAAGGGGGGGAAGAACCCCCGATGGGAAATGTGAAAACTGCAAACATATCAACGTAGAACCAAGCGGGGTGAGCACCCTTTTGGAAAAACCAAGAACAAGTTTGAACATTTTTGACACAATCAATTTAGGGGATGGAGAGAAAATCAGCTCGACATTAGTCAGGGAAGAAAATACTTTTTTAAAAAAAAAAAAATTTTCAAATTTTTTAAGACACTTCGTAGACGCTTGCTTATTCTTTCACATTGACCACTTCCTGATACAGATGTACGCCGATATTTTTTTGCACAAAAATGGCAGGACCCCTTTTAAGAAGCTCTACATAAATAAGGTGAAACATTACTTTTGTAAGGGAGAAAGGAGCAAATGGGAGACGCAGGGGAGTTGCAAAAAGAGCGGCCACAGAAGCAGCCACAAAAGCGGCAAAAAAAAGGATCATTTTATAGTTAACGATTTTTTCAGAAACTTATTCGTCCTCTTGTCCTTTTTCGTCAACCATTTTGCCGATCTGGAAAATCACTCGCATGATAAAATTCAACTTTTTGTCAAAATCTCCATCGCGCTCTCTTTCTTTTTTTACAATAACATGATTTTGCTGTTAGTAAAAAAGAAGGAAGTGCTAATAAACCAAAATTTCGAAACCAACCACAAGAATGTAGAGCAAAGAATAAGCATGTTCCACCCGTGTGATGACAACGCACTGTGGATTTATCTGCACAGGGTGGAGGAGCCCCTCCTGGAGGAAGTACTCAACCAGGTTCTCGTTTGGACCCTTTCACTGATATCCCTCTCCGTGCTGTGCAAGTTTTACCACTCGGAAATTTTGCCAAGGGTGAAGAGGGAAAAATCGGCACGTGCGCGAAAATCGGAAAAATGCAAGAAGTCTGCCCAGTCGAGGAATGCAGCGCAGAAAGTGCTGAGCCCAAAGGAGCCAACCCTTTATCCCCCCGTGCACTTGCGCAGTAATCGATTCGTGAGGGAACCCCCCCAATGCAACCCGCGTAGGGGCCCAAACACATTGAGCAAAAAAGACAACCCACATGGGGAAGAAAAAGAGCAGTCCGAAAAGCCAGCCCGTGGTGCTTCTTCATTACGCAAAATGAACTACGCTGCATATTTTTACAACTATTCGAAGGACAGGAGGCTGCACAAACGGGGCCCCATCGTCACGTCGTACACCCTCTTCAACCACGCCTTAACGAGGAGGTTCAAAATGTGGCACCCCCTACTGCGTCACCACCGTGATATTGCGAGAGCGGTGGGTTCTTGCGGCGTGGCAGGGGGGGGAGAGGCCATCCCGTGTAGTGACAGACTAGCAGTCAAGAGTGTGCCTCGTGCGTGTGTTTCACAATGCGCAGATGTTTTACAATACGCAGATGGCTCACACTACAAAGATGGCTTACACTACGCGGAGTCGCGACAAGACGAAGTCCACCACGCGCCATCATTAAAAAGAGAAAGAACAATGCTAAACAATTTGTATAAAATAAAAATTAGGAGTGAAAAAAACACCCCCATTTGGATAAACAAAATGAGTGATAAAGAGATAGAGAATTACGTCAAGGGAAAAAACACAGATGCAAGCAGCTACCACAATGAAAGGTACACATCGTTAATGCAGATAAATATAAATAACGGAGACGAAAATTTTCTCTTCCGAAAGGTGCTGATATATAAATATCTAGACAACTACATTATCTCCTTTTTCTCCTTCTACAACATAAAGCAGTTGGGCATAAACGAATGTGTAAAAGATACCCACGCAGAATATAAAAAAATGGATCATTTGTTATTCCTCCTTTTGGTGCACTTTGAGAAGCACATTGAAATGTTCGTAAATAGTTTTCTTAAAAGGACGTGGGAATTAAAACAGAAAAGAAGGGAAGATCCTTTTGACCCGTACGTCCTCTACCAGAAAAGATATTCGCTTATTCACAGATACTTAGTTATGAATTTATCTCCAATGAATAACTACGACTTGGACTTTGAACGGAAATACGATTTTAAAAAGGGAGACAGCACCTTTGCAGATACGCCCTTTCACATCAAGATAGGAAATTGGGGATGTCCCAAAGGGGGTACTACCCCTGGAAAAAAGGCCTCCAAAATTGCCAACCATTTGAGCGTGCTATCATTTTATAACACAATTTTTCAAAGCATTTTAACACACGAAAATTATTACTACCCCTTCTTCGCCTCACTCAATTATTTGTATTTGGACGACGTTTGATTCATCTGCATGTGGGAAGCGTGTTGCGTATCCTGCGGGGCGGGGGTCCTGTCCCATTCATTGCACCCATTTTTTTTAACCAGGTTTGCCCCCCCCTTCTTAGTATTTTTTTTTTAATTGTTGTAATGCAACCCGCAACGTTTGATGAACACCCTTCTGCTTTCTTCGTCTTTCGCATTTCCCCTTTTCCCGCCCATTTTCCCTTTTTTACGTGTTTTAACCTTGTTTTGTTGACATAACTCCCCCTCAGACTTCTTCACTTTGCACAAACATAATTTATGTGTGCACGAATGTGGACGCCTGAGGACCCATTTCGCCACCTTTGCTCAGTTTTGCGAATATGCCATTTTTTAAAAAGTTCATTTTTTCGCGTGCATCACATACCGCATGGGAAAGAAAAACACAAAAACAGGGAAATGCAACGTAGGAGACAAAACAAGGAGGGATGAAAAGTCACCCAAACAAATGTGTAGGAGGAAAGACAAATGTGTAGGAGGGAAAACAAGTGTGTAGGATGGAAGACAAATGTGTAGGAAAAAAAACAAATGTTCAGGAAAAAAAACAAATGTGCAGAAAAAAAACATATGTGCGGGAAAAAAAATAAATGCCTTTTTTTTCCCCCCCCCCGCTAACTGTACTTGTTCTCCTTCACGACGGAAAGTACGACAGTTATATCGTCGGGCTTCCCCATGTTAAAGTATTTTTTGTACTTATCAAAGATGAACTCCGATATGGGGGTTAAAATTATTTTCTCTCTGGACTTGTTTGATTGTATATCGTCGTAGTTAACTTTATCAAATAAGTGCGTTTCTTTTTCATAGATGGTGGGAGGGGCCTTCCTGGAAGGGTGCTTATCGTTTTTAATTTTCCCCAACGCATCACACATGTGTGCATTGTCAGGAACGCTATCTTTTTCTTTACTATTCATATTTGCACGATGCGCGTCGTATTTCTTCCTTCTCTTCCTTAGCAAAGTTTTGTTCACCTCTTGATTGGCTAAAATGCTGGAAAGCTGCACAATCTCATCGCATGCCTTCTTCGTGTTTAAGTAAATGTTGTTATTTTCGTCGAAGAGGACAAAATCGGTTGGCTCGTATGCAAAACTGCAACAGTTTATTTTTCCTTGCACAATAATTTTTTTTTTTTTTTTTCTCCTCCGCTTCTTATACCACTCGTGCGATAGCTATCGTGCTCTGAATTCCCACGCAGTGTACTCTGCTGTGTTATCCACTTATCCGTGTCTTTCGTTTTTTCCCTCCTCAATGGGTTTACCCGATCGTTTGCGATTATTTCCCTTGTCCTTTGGCGCGCCCCTCGTTGGAGTACATTCCCAGAGGCATTTCCAGACCAGTCAGCTGGCCCGTTGGTAAATCCACAATCCTCGCCCCTAGGGTTATCAAAATTGTCTACCCCTTTGGGCTCATGTATTTTTCGCTGCGCATTGGAATTGCAGACCCCTCTGGAGTTACCCTCATTGTCCAACATGTTGTCATCTGAATATGCGTCACTTGCAGAGGGACTCCCCAAATGGTCATCCTTTTTTAAATACGCCCCAATACTGAGGTCCTTCCGATTTAATGACCCCCCGGAATGTCCAGAACAACTGCTGTTATCTTTGCCATAATCAATTTTTTTTTTCTGGACAAAGGGGTTATATGCACCCATTTTAGCTTCCTGCAAATTTGGTTTTGTCCCCGTTTCCTGGTGTTGCTCTTCGTTTCGATTTTTTTCCGCCTTCGGGAGGTCTTTCCCTCGTTCTGATTCGCCTATTTCGCTTTTGGCCCTTCCCTTTCCACTTTTCCCTCCCTTCGTCCTCATCGAAAACATTCTCTTTATTTTAGAAGGAAATTTCAACCGAAGCATAGCTGTGCTTATGTTGCTCTTATACTTTTTGCTAAAGAAGTAATTTCGTTCCTTCTCTTTTTTCCTTTGTTCATCCCAGTTGTTCTCACTGGCATTTTCCTTATTTCGTCGTCCACGTGTGTAATCGAAGGAGTTGATATTTCCTGATAACAGATCTGCATTTTTCCCCTTTCCATCCATTTCACCATCTTCTTCTTTTTGTTTCCCATCTGGGATGATCTCCGATTTGTGTACCCTCCCCTTCATTGCGTTCTTTCCTTTATTATTCTCCTCCCCAAGAGATAAAAGGGCATGGTGCTTCTCCTCAGAACGGTGAGTACCGGGTGACTCATCACCCACCTCATTTGGTTTACCTTTCCATTTGAGCTCCTCCCCGTGGTCTGTATTAACATCCACATCGGAAGACTGATTTATCACACCAGAAAATGTGCGTTCCGGATTTCTCCCCTTGTGCCAGTCTCCCGAAATGGTGTCCTTCACCTTACGTAATACACTACTACACTCATCATAAAAATTGTATATTTCTTTTAGCTGGACAAATTCGTTGCATTTAACTGTGTAGAAATTATTGAACAAAATTTCCATAATGTCATCGTCGTATAGATTGTCGAACAGTCCATCGCTTCCACTTACAATGATATCATTATTTTTTACATCCGCAGTGGCGTATTCGCAGTACCTGATGCACTTTGAGATGATGTCATTATATGTGCTCATTTTAACCCTACTGCATTCTCCCAACTTGCTTGCGTGTACTCCCTCTGTGCCTACCGTTCTAGTGCCCCTATTGGACTCTTTCCTCTCCACACAGCCACCCAGAGTAGCAGGCATGAACGTTATTTGGAAGGGACAATTAAAATAATGTTGCTGTACTTTCGATTTGTAAATTATATCGAAGCGGTTCTTATCCATGTCAAAGCATCTAAATCGGTAGTTATTAAAATGGTTAACCTGGGTACCCTTTTGCCTATATTCTTCACTCCAACTTCTGTTCATGGCGGTTCCTACTTCGAGGTGGTGATTCCCCTCAGTGGGTCTTTCCCCAACACACCTTCGATAATCTTCCCCATTGTCAATGGCCAAAATGTCCGTCCGATCCAAGTCAAAAAAACGCAGCAAATTTCTATACCCACTTTCATCCATGGTGCTCACTGTCGAAAGTGGTTGATTTTCATTTTCGTACCAATCACTCTCGGTGGTGTGAGAATATTTATGGCCTTGGAGAGACCCCGTCTTCGTATTAGACTGACTCCCTGTAATCGTGTCAGAGGGTGTAGCTCCATGGGGACAGTCGTCCTCTTCCTCCTTCACCACAAAGGTTAAATTTCTTATTTTGTAATTTTTATCAGCCAAGTACGCTTCAAACTGTTCACAAATATCATCAGTTAGCTCCTCTTCCATGTATAATGTGACAGACTCATGGTTGTGCGGAGCAGCTTTACCTCCGCTTCCCTCTCTAAAGAGGTCTTTTTTGTAAAGCTCCTTCCTCTGTGCATACAGCTCTTTTAGCTTGAATTTGCTCCCCTGCGCTGTGTGGTCAAGAGCATCTTTTTTGCTACTGCTCACACGGGGTGTACTAAGAGCGGATCTTTTGGGCGAATTATACCTCATCGATTTAAACCCCTCCTCAGTGGCATCCAATGGGTCCCCACTAGTCTCCTCATCGGGGGGGCCATTACACATATCTGCATAAGTGCCATCTTGCAGCGTGTCCGCGAGAGCACTCTCCCGCTTGGATGAATTTCCCAAATGTTGATTGGTTCCCATGTTGCTCTGCACCGCTCGGATACGTTTATCTTGGAGGCAATTTTTCCTAAGTCGTAGTATCAACATTTGACAATCTCCAATTGTACAAATGTGCAGCTTTTCTTTCTCCACAGATGAGAGCAATAATGTGGAGGCTCCCAAAAAGTTAGACGAGCAGGCACTTCTACATACAATTGGTTTGAGCACATCCTCTTCTTTGTGTTTGATGCTGTAGTGGTCAAACACGACTCGATTTTGTTTCTCAAATAGTGCACTGTTGACACACCTGTGTAGATACAAATTTAAGCACTTTTTCAAAAGCTCATTTGAAAAATTGCCTACATTTATTCCACTATTTTTGATGGAAGAAACTCCATCCGCTATGGCGATCATGTTGTCACTACATAGAAATGCATCCCCATTTTGGTAATTCACATTTTTTTTTCTTCTTCTTATGAGGAATTGACTTAGCTTTATGAAGCAGGACGTACTTTTGCGTTTTCATTTTCTGGTAAAATCTGTTCATTACGTATATGTTATCTTCCCATGATATTTTTTCTTTTTCTTTTTCTTTTCCTTTTTCTTTTTCTTTTTCTTTTCCTTTTTCTTTTTCCTTTTCTTTTTTTTTTCTCCCCTCCTTTTCGGTGAACGAACTGAAGAAGTTTAAAAAAAGGACTTCATAAAATGATAACGGGAAGTCTACATACTCTATCTTAAACAGTTCATTAAAATGGTTCTCACAGTACTCATTCAAGTTGGAGATATATGTTCGTGTGCTTCCATTCAGTCCACTCATCCGTATGGCTTCTGTGGAGTTTTTCTTCGCATAATGTTCAAACCCACACAAGAAGTCATTGTCTACCTCTTCAATATTCATACAATTGACCTCATCTAGGTTGTTGCCCAAGCCTATCACAACCTTACATGTTTGCAAAAGCCCTTCCTCCCCGATGCCTCCATTGTCCGAGTTGCTACCACTTAAGCATTTGCTCAGAAGCTTCTGCATTTTGTTCGTTTCATTGTATTAGTGTGGAAGTGAACAAATCGGGATGGTAAATAAACCCGAGTGTAATCAAACGGAGATAGGGGGACAGTTGTATGCACACCACTTCTACACCGTGGAGTGTTTTGGCTCTTAACGGGAATGAAGTAGATTTTCTCGAGTGGGTGTGCACTCATACTTTTGACAATACACCCCCATTTGTGCGTGCACATATGCGCGCGGGGCTGCTAAACAGGAGAGGGCCATTAATCATTGGAAAATCCTCCGTAGGACCATTCGCTGCGTTATGCCTCCCCCCAGTGTATACTTATTTCCCCAACACGTTTTAACCACACACTGCCGCTCGCGAATTTCACGCTTGCGGCAGTCCAAGAGGGTGAAAAAATTCCACGGGGATGTGTAAAACAGCTCAACTACTGGCACATTTATTCTGCGTAAAATTAGAGGACGTTCATTTATTTTTAAAAACAACTTAAATGGGGGAAAAAAACAAAAAAAAAAAAATATATGTATAAATGTATATGCATACATATGCACACATGTATGTATATATATATACATACACATATGACAATTTTTTGCAGCACTGCCAAAGCGCCGAAATTGACGATTGGAAAAAATTGCTCCAAGGGGGGGAAGCAAACGTGGGAAATGAAGCGGGCGAACGTGCGTTTTTCCTCCTCCCCTGCTAACTGTTCTTTGCGCATTTTACACCTCACATCATATCGCAAAGGGTGTAGGTGACCAGTTCGCATGCGTCGCAGGAGAGGGACGAACGAACAGGGAAAACACAAAAAAATGCGGCAAAAAAAAGGGGAGAAAATGAGGGGGAAAAAGTGTACGTCCAACCGTGCACATAAATATTAGCCATTCTGTTCCCCCTTCTTTTACACCCGTTTTTTATTTTCCATTTTGGAGACTCTCCTCTTTTCCCTCCCACACGCACGCTGTCCTCAATTAGAAAAGTGTTTCTCTCGATCTGCTTGCCATATTGTACACTATAGCTAACCAACAAGGAGAACAAAACGGGGTTTTCTGTTGTTATACATTAAGTGCTCTGAGGGGGAAGCCAACAATTGGGAAAGGAACCCTCAGTCTACCCAGCAACTCAGGAATAGGTCTTCGCCTTCACTGCATATGCCCATGGGGGTGTTCACATATGCGTACTTCCTTCCCACGTTTGCTTCTCCCCACGTTTGCTTCTCCCCACGTTTGCTTCTCCCCACGTTGGGGCAAATTTTTTTCCAAAGATTCGTTCCTCGCTCTGACGTAAGCCCCAGCAGGGTTCCGTCCACCCACCCCCCTTTCCACCTTTTAAAGATACTTTTTATAAGCATCTACAAACAACTCAATTTCACCCTGAGACAAAACCCTATCGACATCGGTCGAGGAGACATTCGTCCGTGTGTCCTTTATCATTTTATTTCCATACAAAATATAATTCCTAATTTGTTCCCCAAAATGCGTTAAGCTTTTATTTGAAAATTCATATTTTTTGTTCTTCAAAGCTTCCAGCTGTAAGTACAGGAGTTTTTCATATATCGTTTTTAATGCAATTCGTTTGTTAAGAATCTGTGACCTCTCACTTGATACCTTCACAGAAATGTTTGTTGGTTTATGCAAAATCCGTACAGCTGTTTCAACTTTGTTAACATTTTGTCCTCCCTTTCCTCCTGACCGCATAGTCTGAATGACTAAATCGCTTTTGTTCAGTGCAATTTCATTCACATTGATATTTCGACTGTTCATGTTTTTTTTCAATGGGGTCGAACTACTCTCTGCAATGTTTAAAAAGTTTATGACATTGGTGTCGTTGTAACTTAGTGTGGGGATCACATCGACTTTTACAAAGGATGTCATTTTTTTATTTTGTGCATTGAATGGGGAGTTGCGAACCATCCTGTGAATTCCCTTTTCTGATACGAAATTGTAAAAGCTATATTCTCCATCTATTTTTATTTCCACTTTTTTTATCCCCACTTCGTTTTTACTTAAATCGATCACTTCGTATTTAATATTTTTCTTGTTTTTCAATTTTGACAAGTACTTCATGTACATATTGTACAGCATGCTGCAGAAATCACAAGCCTCTGTCCCCCCTGTCCCAGAAGACAGTATCAGGGAACAGGAGTTTTTAAAATACTTCGAATAATTCTCCACATCCTTCTTGATGTATGAACTTAAATATTTCTTGCTAACCCGTTTGACACTTTTGCACAAAAAAAGGAATCTCCCAGCACTTGCTACACGTTTGCAGTTAATAGTAATGGACATGGCTATAAGGGCGAGGAGAAATGTTAAGTTGTCTTTCAAATTCATATTTTCCCCATACCTCTACTTTTTTTTTTTTTGATGTGCTCTGGTTGGGGCTGTTCATCGCTCTATATTCTGGGGTGGCGCGGTTGGGAAGTCATCTGAGTGGGGGCGGTCTGCATGACGGTGGTCTGCGTGGAGGCGGTCTGCATGACGGCGATCTGCACAAGCGCCTGCGCAGCGTGCCGTTTCAGTACTTCATATCAGGGCACGCATCAAATTCCTATCATGTCGATTTTGTTATGTTCGAAGGGGGATGATCCGGAGGGGAAAGCATGAAAAACCATTTCTCTTTAATTTCGTAGCACCCCCTTTGTTCAATCCCTGTAGGCGTTTCCTGCACGAGGATGACGTGCCATGTATGTTCACGTTCGGCTGAGACCTCAATTCAGCACCTTCGCGTTATTCACCCCACTTGAGTGTTCACTTTTTTTCAGCCCTTTTTTCCGCTGGGATGTTCTCCCTTTCCACACGGCGAAATGGCGAATCTATCTCGATGCACCTTTTGACCGCTTGAACTCGTTAATAAAAGGAGCCAATCGGGGGGAAGCAAGGAGTGTGGAACGGCCCCTCAAGCACGAAAAGGGTGGCATATTTATCTTCATTTTTATCTCTATTTTTATCTTTATTTTTATTTTACCATATTTTATTTTACTACATTATATTTTGCTATATTTTATTTTTATGCTTGAACTGTTGAGCACTATATAAAGAGATTAACAAACGGGGCGGTCATTTTTTTCACGTGATCGTATGCGATGCTTTGCAGCGTCCCAAGTGGCACCCCCACCCAACTGTTGTTCACCCGCTTGTCATTTTTGCTTACATCCCTAGCGGTACACAATACCATCATGTATGTTCGCAGATTTTGTGCCATTTTCATCCACACCGTTTCCCTGCACAAGGGACAGATAAAAAGGTACACGACAAACGTCTGGGATGGTGTTTCCCCCCTTTTCCCATTGGCTACCAAACGGAGCATTTAAAACGCTTTACTAGTTAAACGGGGTTTTCAAAGGAGAGGGACGAACGTTCGTGCGGCTAAGCGGCAAGCGGAGAATTGTAAACTTGGGGAAAAGCGGGGGTGGACTTATAAACGGAAGAAGCTTGTTGGGGAAGTAGGCTTTGTGTGGGCTACTTTGGGGAACGCTGGACTGAATCCAACCGAGCGCGCTCCCCAGGGAACGACTTCGGTAACGCTCCACCCCTTTGGGAAAACAAAAAATGAGCCCCAAGGGTTCATATTTTTTGGACACAACAAAAAAAATAAAAGTCCATTAAAGAAGGGTCAACGGAAAAGGGCCCCAAAAAGGGACCGCAAATGGGATCTCAAAAGGGACCACAAACGGGACCACAAATGGGATCTCATAATAAATGGCTCCTAAAAAAGGGCCTTCACTAAAGCACCGCTACAGAGCTACAGAGCTACAGAGCTACAGAGCTACACCACTACACCGCTACACCACGCCCAATATGGACGCATCGAAATTCTTTTTATAAACATACACGTGGTACAAAGAACAAATGTCGAAATAAATTTGGGAGTCCCTATTATAGCCATGAATTTTATTAATCCGCATTTTAATATCGTCAAAAATGTATTTATCGATTGTTTTATTGATTAAGTTAAAGTAGTTTATATTTTGGTACCTCTCGTATGTCTCCAAGTTATTGGTGATGTAATGAAGAAACATGATAGCGCTGTTGTTGAATAGCTCAACCATATTCAGTTCCTGCAATTTATCTTTTAAATACTTCTGCGGAATGACAAATTCGTTCGCGTCAATTGTATCATACAGGTAGAAATAATACTTTATACCCAGCGTGTTTTCCAAGGCGTCTTTTATCAACTTGTAAAAATAGTCGTACTTCACCTGAGACACTGTATTGTTACTGTTGACGAATTCTATGAATTCCTCAAGGCACATTTTATTCTTGAATATCTTGAGAAGATTTTCCTGGTCGAACCGGATCGTGAATAGGTCGTTTTCGAGCGTCAACGTAATGGAGTCTGCGGGGGGGTGAGCGGCAACATGGGGTAAGCGGCAACATGAGGTGAGTAGCAACATGGGGTAAGCGGCAACATGGGGTGAGTAGCAACATGGGGTGAGCAGCAACATGGGGTGAGCAGCAACATGGGGTGAGCCGCAATGCCTTGGTGTGCAGCAATGTGTGGCTGCTCTACCACTTGCGCGCACTAACCGCTAACCACCTCCGTGACCGAGCGCTTCATCAAAAAGTCAGTCAGCGTGATGGTAGAAATGGTGGTCGCCAGCAGCAAGCCCTCACTCTCCAAAAAATTTTCGATAATCTTAAAAAATTTTTTAGATGACTTCTCGTTGTACACCACGTAATGCATGGCCAAATTTATCGAAATGATGTCAAACGTTATATTTTTATTTTTCCATTTTCGGAAAAATTTATTATTTAAAATATCCCCTTGCAGAAATAAAAAGTTGTCATGATTACACAACCCTTTTACATCATTCTGACTTAAGCGTTCCTTGGCCAACTCGATTTCCTTCTTGGAGATGTCCAGCCCAACATAGACCTTATTTTTCACCGAGTTGTATTTAAGCATGTCCTGTCCATGGCCGCATGCGAGGTCCAAGATTTTGGAGCCATACGGCACAAAGAAGAGGATCATTATTCTCTTCACCTCATTGTTGAAGATACGGATATATTTGATGTTAGACTTTTTCAACAAAATGACTTTTTTTTTGTCGTAGTGCTTCCTGATTTCCTCATTCACGTCTCCTATCATCTTCGGGTAGAAGTAATCGAACTTGGTGTTGTTGTTCTTCAGCTTGTTTACGAAGTTGATTAGGCACTCGAAGTTTTTGTAAAAGTTGTATATTATGTAGTCCAGCTTGTTCGAGCGGCCTTCTCGCTGACCGGATTTGTCACGGCGATCGCCACATCCGTCTCCTCCGTCTCCTCCGCCGCTTCCACCCCTTCCATCGCTTCCACCCCTTCCATCGCTTCCACCCCTTCCTCCCCTTCCACCCCTTCCACCGCTTTCACCCATTCCACCGCTTTCACCCCTTCCACCGCTTTCACCCATTCCACCGCTTTCACCCCTTCCACCGCTTTCACCCATTCCACCGCTTTCACCCCTTCCACCGCTTTCACCCCTTCCACCGCTTTCACCGCCGTTCAGGCCTATCTCACTCCCCTCGCCCCGTTTCCAGAACTCGCGCACAACCCTCTCAATGTCGATGTAGATATCCACGTTCACCTTCCAGTCCTTCTCAAGCTCGAACAGCTTCCCCACGTCTTTTCGCCTATTCTCCCCACCCTTGGCACTCGAACTACCCTCGCCCTTCACTTCGTACATTTTGATGATATCCAAATTGTTGGAAAAATCGGAGTAGTCAATGTTGTAGTCTATCTTCACATTTTTCAATTTTTTATTTTTCGCCACATGTAAAAATAGGCTGCATCCCTTATACTTGTCATCGCAGCAGAAATTGTAAATCGAGATGTCCCTCACGTATCTTTTTTTTATCTTAATGTTCTCTTCGTCCAGAGCCCGCAGGTTTGGCGGTTCTCCCGCGTGGCTGCCCGCGCTGACTCCCACGCCGCTTTGCCCATTTTTGTGCTGATATATGTCGTACTTGCGGTGGTGAGCGCTGGGTCGGTTTGCACCATCGGTGAAAGGCACTTCGATGGAGGCGGCCCCAGTTGAGTCGACCCCGGTTGGAGAGACCCCCGAGGTGACTCCCCCCCCCAGCAAAGGCTCAAACGAAGTCAAATTCAGACACTGGTTGTATGAACTATTCGGGTAATAAACGCAGACGGTGTCGTTTTCGACCTCCTTAAACGCGCTTATGACCGTCCCGTCGCCATCCCTGGAGTATATTATTTTCCTCCTATACAAAATCTGATTTCTGTCGTTAGACGAATCATCCGATTCCGCAGAGTTGTGGTCACTTGACGTGGCATTACCTTCATGATCGCTGTCTTCTTCCACCAGCTTTTTTAACTTTTCAATATACACCTTATCCTTATCAACAATTTTTTTTTTCTTCTTCTTCCTTTTCTTTTTCTTTTTCCTCGTTTTCCCATTAAGCAAATGCATCTCCTCCTTTTTCTTTTCCTCGTTATACAAATTTATCAGTGCGTCACTTTCATTCGATTCGCTGGATGTGCTGTTCTCCTCCAGCTCGCTTGGCTCACTCGCTCTTTCGTTGCGTGTCTGATCATCGTTCTTATCCACCTCACGCTTCTGATCCGCCGCTTCGGTCTGTGCCACATGATCCCCTTCTCCATCAGTTGCCTCTCCAATCAACTGAGCGGTGGCCCCCCCCTTGCGTCGATCCTTCCTTGTGTCGTAGTAGTACCACTCCTCCATTTCATATTTCTTTTCCAAAATTTTGAACTTATATTTACTTTTATGAATTTTGAAGAGATCGACATAGATATAGTTCAGTACCTCTGTGTCGATATTAAATTTGTACTTGTAATTGTTGTTACTAATTTTCTGCAGAATAATTTGATTAACAATTGGCAGGTTGATTAACTCATCATTGAAGCTTCCTCGCAGCTCCACCACGCTGCTGTGTATGGAGAGGAAATTCCTCCTGTCATTCTGTAATAAGCTTCTCCTCAAAAAATTTACAATTTCTAGGTTAATTTTATTTTCTATATTAACATATTTGTACTCGTCAAAAATGGCGTAGGGCTTTATCTGTGTGCAATTGTCTTTGTAAAATAAGTCAATTTTTATTGCATCATTAATTTTTAATTTTTTTTTTATCAACAAGTTTATTTCGTGGAAAAGATTATTCTTGTCGATGATTATTTTTTTCTCTCCATTTTTGTTTTTGCGACTGTTCTTTGATTCTCCTTTGTCCGGTTCACCCCCTCTCCTCCTTTCTTTTTCGCCCAACCCATTCTTGTGTTTTTCCCCCTGTTGCTGTGACTTTTCTTGCGATTCCTTTTTCCGCTTCACATGAGGAGGAGACGACGGGCTAAAAGAATCTTTCCCATTTTCTTCTGTTCCCCTTTTTTTTGGATTTCCTTTTTCTCCACTAATTGATGCATCCTTCTCACCTTCCTCCTTCATGCCCATGACGCTTACCTCACTCACGTTGTTTGCCCTACTTGTGGATGTATCTCCATGTTGGTTCGCGTCAGGGATATTATTTGGGTCTTCGCTTAAATTCTCACTCTTCATATTTGTTTCTCACGTCAGTTTCGATTGCAGGTCTTCGCAAATTATGTCCCCTTGGATAAACGCGCCAGCTATGCTGTACATATAATATACTCACGGTGTACATTACTCAGTAGTATGCCTTTTTAGTTCCACTATAGGGGGTGTTATACGTATGGTTAATTTCTCCATTAAAAAATTGTATTTGTTCTCTCATTTTTCGTTCCCCCATTTGTGTTTTTTTTTTTTTTTTTTTTTCTCGCTCCTCGGTAACACCTTTATGTTAAAACGAAAACGTGCCGCACAATTTGTCACTACTGTTGCCTTTCCCTCATGACGGGTTTCCCCGCTACATCCTCCATAGATTTTTTTTTTTTTTCGTTATAATTTAAGAGAAGGGGGGGGAAGGCACTTAAAAATGAAGCCAATCGGAAAGAGTAATATTTCCTTTTATCGTCGTAATGCCCCTGTAGCAGTAATAAGGTGTGATTCCCCAGTGAGACATAATTCTACTTTAAAGAATGATGGGAAAAAAAGGATGCACAAAAAATGCGTAAAAAAAAAAAAACGGCGCTGCAAGATGAATGTACGTAAAACTTGCTCTCATATTTTATCCTTAACTAAGCGTGCACACTCGTAGGAAGCCCCAACACGACATTAGGTGGATGGCACTGCAGAGGGAGCGCTGGCGTCTAGTGCATTGGCGCATATGTACGTATGCACATATGTGTACACTCGCCAGGCCTGGATAATAGGACTTGACACCCGTTGACCTTCCTCCACGGGCACGCGCTTCCTCATTTGGGGCCGCTACAAACATACAAAAGGAACGCGCAAGGTGGTCCGCAAAAAATGCTTCATCATATGTAGAGAGAGACGTATGGAAATAAAAGTTCCCACAACGCATTTAGCCATTTTCTCGCGCATGCACATGCACACAGGGATACGTCCTCACTCTACCAAAGAATTAGTTTTTTTTTTTTTTTTTTTTTTCTTTTCACAGTATAAAAAAAAGAAGCATTCAACACGGGGAAGAGGAGTCTAAATGAACTATCATTTCTCCATCCAGGGGAGGGCGGAGAAAAAATTGCCTGCACCGAAATAGAAAGCCACGATTTGCATGCCTGTTCGAAGAGGTACATGTGTCCCTATATGCACGTGCTTAATTACGCGCATGCGTGTGCGTACGTTCCTCCCGCTAGAATAATTCACCCCAACCAGTTGCCGCCGTGAGTAGCCTGGTAAAAGCAGTGCTAAACGGGCAAAAAGAGAGAGCGATGAATAGCGCAAGAAATAAAAAAAATAACCAAGTAGCGAACTGACGAAATAAAGAAAGGTGGCCGCATGAAGGACAAACGATTTAGCATAAGACGAACGGCTTCCAAACGCCAAGTAGCAACAGTATTGGGCAGACGGTTGCAAGTGAATATATCTTGAGGGGCGCAATTTTTTTGCTACCATTTTTCCTTTTTTTTAAGTGCAACCTGGAGATGGGCGTTTTATGTTAGTTGTGAATATCGCAGTGCAGTGCTCCGCAATTTTTTTATTTCTTTCCTTCGTCCTTTTTTTTACCCATTTGCGCGGTTACGCCTTTCAGCGGTTGCACCTTTATGCTGCTGCTCAGCCATTCCGCTGCGCGATTATATGTTCACCCCTTTAAACACTCGTGGTCCTCCCCCTCCGCGTCGCTGCTCTTTATGCCAAAGAAACGCGAAGGGGCAATTTTCCCTTCCCATCTGTTCGAAGGACAAAGCGCACCACCAGGGGACACTTCCCACCCTCCACTGTGCTCAGACATGTTAGCAATCAATTGGGACCCTCTCTAAAGTGATACTCTTAGGAAGGAACACAAAGCGCAGATATAGCAGTGCGTCCTCACACATGCGTTTATATATTTATATATGTATTTATGGATGCCAAATTAGTTCAGCCACTTTTTTGCCTGAAAGGCTATGCGCACAACTCAAATCCACGTCTGTGTGTGAATTGACTCATGTCCATCCCCACCTGTACGTACGCGAGGCAATGTGTGTCCGTGTCCATGGTGTATAGCTCACCAACTGGGAGGAAATAACAACGCGTACTGTTTCCTGGTAGTATCAAACAGCTGCGAGCAGTAAAATACTTCCCATAGTGAAGACACATCTCGCCTCGAAGCCCATAAAGATAATCCATCTTAACCGCTTAAATGGTGGCATGTAACTCAAACTCGTCTCAGCATAGTCAGCGAGAAGATATAAAAAAATGCATCACTATGAAGCCGCGTATCATCACGAGGGAGAACAACACATGGAGGTTAGCAAAAAGGTAGCGAAACACACGGTGAGGAGGAAATGGAGTGACAATCCTAATGGGTCTATGCGGGATATCTATTCGAAGGATGGACAGGAAAAAAAGGAAAGTTGGAGGGAAGAACAACATTGTAGGGGAGGTCAAATGAACAGCCACACACCTCCGAACAGCAACGCTATTGATGCGAAACTGAGTAGCGGAAGGTGCCCGTTTCGCAATTCCTATGTCAACGTACTATATTTTAAAAAATTAAAATTAAATAAAAAATTGTTCGAAAAAATGAAAAACAAACATATTGTCATATATTTAAAGTATAAAGAAACGACATGCACAAGTAAAGACATCCAAGTCACCGACTCGGAAATAGCTAACTTATATTTGAGCTTTCTCGTTTGCGAACCGCTCGAAAAACATGAAAAACAAATCATCAAAATATACATAAAATATTTTAAAGACAAGAAATATAAAATTCTTTCATTTGGATTTGTTGAATTAAATTCTCAGGAATTCACAGAAAAGTTTTATAAAAAAAAAAGCTACATGTTATGTTACGACAAGAATAACAATAAATATGTATTTGGCTACTTCGTGTTGTTGTTGGCCAATCAAATAAAGTGGACCATATGCAACAGGAAAATTTCTCATGAGTTCATTGACAAGTCTTACTTCATTTGTGACAGAAATAATTATGACCATCAGATTTTTTACATTTGTAAAAAAATTCAGAGTTTTTTATTGCAATCTGTTCGTTCCCGAGGGGGTAGTCAGGGGCACGCCTTTCAAAGCCGCGCCCTGCTCAAGCATTTCGGCGTCACGCACAGCTGCCCGGGGACGTTCAGGTGGAGGCAGCCACAGGAGGGGACACCTTCTGGGGGAAGCACGTCTAGCAGCGCGGGGGACGAAGAAGGGGGGAACTGCGAAGGGAGTGAAACACAGGGGAAGACAGAAGTTTGTGGGAGTGAGACCCATCTGAAAAACGCCCTGTGCGAGAGTGAACCTCATGGGAAGACCGCCCTGTGCGAGAGTGAACCTCATGGGAAGACCGCCTTATGTGAGAGTGAACCTCATGGGAAGACCGCCCTATGCGGATCCTTAACGCGCCTGGAGGATACGTCCCCAAGTGAACGGAGCGATCAGGACGAACCAAGCGCGCGAGACAACCAAGACGATGTCATCAAAAAGAGACCCTCAAAAAAGGGTCCAGAAGAAACGGGTGCAAATGGCGATCAGGTGGAAGAGCCATACGAGTCCAACGAGTTCAACAAGCCCGACGAGTTCAACGAGCCCGACGAGTTCAACGAGCCCAACGAGTTCAACGAGCCCAACGAGTTCAATGAGCCCAACGAGTTCAATGAGCCCAACGAGCCCAACGAATCCAAGCCTTTTCCCCCCGCAGAAGATATTCAGATCGAAAATTGTGCCACGGATGAAGCGGAAACGTGCGTCTCATATGCAGCACAGTACGATGCCACCCACTGCCTGGAAAACATAACCGCAGGTCCCTTCTCTTCAACGGAGGACCTGGATCAAACAATGCAAAAGGATAATCCTCCAATTTGCGCTCAAAACAGTCGAGTGGAGGGAACAAACACACACAAGGAAAGCAGCAATGTAGAAGTGCATAGCAGTGCGTATAAATACTCTGAGTTCCGCGAAAAGAGCAGGTCTTACTCCAACGAGGGGGACGCTTACGATGAAACACAGAAGGTAGAAAAGGACGAGCCGCTAGAGAAAAACCTTTTTGATTTAATTCTATGCAAAAAGGTGGAAAATATATTAAACAACGATGTAGACCATTTTGTAGAGGAAGTCCAATTTATTCTTACACACTTAAAAAAAAGGATCATAAAAACAAATGAATTTTTTGGGGAGCAGCTAAAAAATGGGTACCCTGATGTTGAAGTGGTAACGAAAGACCACGTCGCAGAAAAGGGGGACATGAAAAACGAAAGAGATGAGGATTTAAAAAAAAAAAAATCCCCATTGCGCATCTCACAAATGGTGAAAAACAAAGTGAACAGAATTGTAATATAAATAAGGACATACTTACCATTTTGCAAAATTGTGTAAATACCACTTCGCTTTATATTAAATCCGTTTTGAAGGACAAACATTTAAGCAAACAGGAGAAGGACATTTTTGTCGTGTACGATGATATCGTAGATAATATAAAAAAGGCACTATCCCAGTTTTTGCAAGAGGGCACAACGTCACATGAGCAGAATTTAAATATTTCACGAATGAAGTCGATAAATTTGGGGAAAAAAAAAAAGAAAAAAAATTTACAAAGAAGAAAAGCCAATCTCACTCACCTAAAATGTGTGTCCTTCATAAGGAGAGCCATGTATCCTCCGAAATGAGCATTGGCGAGGGTTCGCGCGACCAACTCAAGAGCTACATCGGCAGACACGTGTCGACGGCCTTGCGATACTACGAGGATAAGTGGAAGCGCAAGTTGTCCGGAGCTCGCAGCTACGTCTGAGAAATGACTCTACCACGTCCTTCCTTCTTTCGCATCCCCCAGCCGTTACGCACAACTTGTGCGCATTTGTGCCCTCCTCATTGTACGATAATTTTTTTTTTTGTAATTTTTCGTCCTTTTCATTCACACCAACGCGGTAGCAATGTTTGTTTTTTCTTTTTTTTTTTCCTCTTTTTTTCTCGCCTCATTGCAAAATAAAGAAAAACATTTTTTGTATTTACCTGCGTGCACGTACATATACGCAGTCGTGTGTGTGCGCCCTGCATGTGTATCCATGTGTTTGTCTCGAAGCTACGATCGCGCTTACCCACCTAGTCATAAAACGATGCTACTTCATTCCACGACCGTTTTACGTTATTCGAAATTTTTTAGAAAATTGAGGAAGCAGGGAAAACTGTAGTAAGCTGCGCAAGAGTGGGCGTTACATACGCTTTGGGTTCCTTTCCTGCGGGTGGAGAGGGGGGATAACCTCGAACAGTTGGCAGCAACTTCTGCTGCATTAAGAATTACATTTTTTGGTGTGCATCCCGGTTGTTTCTCCCAAACGCGAAGCGCATCACCCCCATCTGTTATGCCATTAATTGCGTGTAAATCGAATAGTCCCATTTTGAAAGAGCAATTTGTATGCCACGTGTTTCCTGCAGAAAGATGAACCTACCTAAATTTGCAGACGCAAAATGCACCAAAAAAAAAAAAAAAAAAATGGCAAGAGAAAAATTGTTAACAACAAACAACGGCAATCCCATTCCTCCCTCGGCAACGTGTCGTAAAACTCGAAATGATAAAAGGTATGCTCTATTTGCTAGGAATGCACATATATATTTGTATCCTCCCAGTTTAGCTTGCGCTCGTTGAATATCTCCATTTTGTGGAAGGTGATCGTTTTTTTTTTTTTGTAACATTGCATGATACAATTTGTGCAATTTTCGCTAGCTGATGAGGTCACTACTCCCCCAGTTGCTGCAGCGCTTCACCGCGGCTGACTGAACATGGTGGGGTGAACAGTTTGCTAACCCGAGCAGGTGGGGGGCTCAGAACAGGTACATTGCAGCATTCCACAACTTTCTGCTTCGTTCCACGGTGAACCTCTGCACTTTACCACTTCGCCCCTTCTGCGCATATCCGCTAACCCCGCGTGGACCATGTTCCGCAGGGGAGCCACCCAAAGCATGAGCAAACTTAAAAGACTCATTCCAGCAAGAGGCCTAAAAACATCTGCCAAACATCTCACCTATGACCACTTCATCTTTAACTTCGATGATGTAGAAAATTTAAAAAAGCTAAAAGAACTAAACACAGAACCATTGGTGGTACAAACACAAACAAAGAAGGACAAATATGAACACATTTTAGATCAAAGTAAATTAAAAAAAACAAGAAAATTGCTCATTTTGATTCGAAAAAAATTGATAAACTATGAACAGACACCGCTGAATAGATTCTACTTCATATTCTATAAAAATGTGGACTGTCTCTCCGAGGCCGAAGTGATCGATTTGTTGTACTTGGCCATACGCAACAGAAAATATTATGCGCAGCAAGGGGGTGTAGAGAGCGGCTTTGACATAGAGACTGGTGGTCTCTGTGACGGAGGGAACAACTCTATCATCAGGGAGGGAAGCCATTTTAGTAGGAACAACGTACAAGACATTTCTGATCATGTCTACACCAATGTAGGTGATACGAAAGATATCGCCATACATACCTGGGAGAATGGTCACCTTGGGGGGGACAATCAGAAAGAAAATAAAGGCTGTGCACCAAGGGGAGAAGACCACGAATGGGTTGACGATGCAATTAATGGTGAATGTTCTCGTATGAAATGTAAACAGGGTGGATCCATTGCACAGAGTGGGACTGACAATTGGATGGTGGCTATGGAAGAGGATGGAGTGGATCCCAGAAATGATCATAAGTACACTCAAAAAAGTACCAATTTTAGGCGTCGAAATGTCGATTACGTGCTGAGGCTGCTGTCCTCACTGAGGAACTCGCTAAGGGAAAGAAAAATTGTCATAGAAAACACGATGACCTTGCTGGATGTGTACAAATTGTCGTACTGTTTGCGCCACTACAGAATGGTAGAGGGGGACAGTTTCATAGTAGCGTACATCTGCGGTTTCCTAAAAAAAGAAATCAGTCACATAAATCAAAACAGGAGCGGCTACGAAATAAGAGACGATGAGCAGCTGAACATTCTGCTAAACATCCTCATCATACATCACAAAAAATTGAAGGGGCATTTTTTTAACCTGCTATATGACTACCTATTTGCAGTGTTCAAAAGGGGAATCTTCAACCTGTCTTGCAAGAATATTTGCCTACTACTACAAGTGAATAATTTCCAGGTGAGTAAATACGATCCCTTTTTTCTTTCCCTGCTTGGGGGAGAAGCAACCCCATCCGTAACAGCGCCGCGCAGGATGGCACGCGAAATGCTGAGTACTTCACCGACAACCTCCTCGCTAACTCTGGCGGACGTGAACTATCTGCTGTTTTACCAACTGAAGAACGACGCAATGAGGGGTACCCACCTATTTGACCTACTCACGGACCGCCTCGCCAACACATCCGAAGTAACTTCGCAAAAGATTCAAAATGTACACCTCCTATCTTTGCTACTGCTCCGCTATGACTACTCCAAAAGGTACTCCAGTGAAACGTACGACAAATTTGTGGAAATAGTTTATCATATGTATTCTTACCTGAGGAAGAATATGAATAACTTATTAGGGAATAAAAAAAGAGAAAACCTTTTGAATGTCCGTTTTTTAAGAACCTTTTCGCTAGCTCTCTCTCTGATAGGAAACAACCTCCATGTGAATGATGAGTTGTGCTTGTTCGTACTTTACCTTGTGACCAATCCTGAGCAGACACTCACCATCCATGACTACATTGATTTGTTAAAAATCTCCCATTTTTATAACTTCCAAAATGAGCTACATTTTAGCAGGAACGCTCTCTACTGTGAAAAAAAGACGTGCTTCTACATCTATGGCGGTGTGTGGGGGGACCAGCAGGGGTACCTCCCCCTCAACTGGGAAAGGTTATCAAGTTACGTTTACGAATGCTTAAAGGTGATATATTCCTTTGAAGAGGAAGGAAGAAATTGGATTGGCTCCCCTGGAGAGGATCTCGAGAAGGAAAGGCAGATGATAGGCACGTCCAACGGGATAGACATCAAAAAGGAACCGCATGTGGATCCCCCACCCATGGCAGATATTAATAAACCCTTTGCGCTTACAGAGGTACCCACACCAAAGGATAACCTCGAAACGTACCTTCTGAAAGGACACCCAAAAGATGGGCAAAGCGGTGCCGTTGAAAACGCCTTTCGAGTGAAACCACCCGCACAGTGCCTAAACAAGCAGAAGGCGGTAAAGAAGAACAAAAGCTACTACATGCATATTTTGGACATCCTACCATCCATGCAAAACGACTCAAGTAACAAACCTTTTTATAAACACCTGCTGCGATTATTTCAAAGAGACGTGGGGAATTTTAATCTACACGTGTTCGACTTAGACAAGATCCTATTCACGTATAGTCAGCTGAACATTAAGAAAGAGGACCTCCCTTTGCATATTCTAAACTTACTAGAAAGGGTGAAAGAAAATATTATGAGGAAGGATCACCCCTTGGAAAAAGAAAGGTACCTTCTTCATTCTCTCTGTAACATACTTCTGACGATGGCTGAATTGAACCTCCTTCCAATCGTGGACCTAAAAATTTTCGAGAAAAAGGTCCTTACGCATATCCATTTATTAAATGTCAGTACTATTCTCACTCTGATACAGTACTACATTTTGAAGGGAGCAGGGACGAACGGGATAAGTGCACACACAAACACGATTACGTTACTGGCTCTGCACTATGTTAAGAGGAAGTACCTTCTCTCGAGGGATGGTACAGATGGAGATGCAGCCCAATTTGAGGATCTAAAGAGGGATGTGAATTATCCCATCATAGAGCCTTATCTACACCAAATGGATAGTCATAATGGGAAAGAGGCTTCCACGGGGGAATACCAAATGGGGGAAGAGTTTAGCCGAAAGGGAAACCCTTCCTGTGGTCCCAAAACCGATGCAGTGGAAAAGGAAAGCAGTTTTTGTGTCCCCTTTGAAAAGATAAACGAAGACGATTTGTACGAATTTCTACTTCTAAGATTTGTGTTCATCCATCTCGTCACCCATACGAGCCTGTTTCACGATAACATCAAATATCACCATGGGGAGGAGAGGCACTACCGCACCATGGTAAATAACCTTAACAGAATTGTCCTTCACCTGAAGACTGATTTCTCCGACATGTTGTTGGTTGGTCTGACGGATGGTGTCATTGTAGACGGTGGTGATGACGTGCGGACTCCCCAAGAAAGGGGCCCCTCAAGTTGGCAAAATATCCGAAGGGACAGCGAAGAAGCAGAAAGGAGGATTCTACCCAGCTGTGCAGCCCACGGAGTTGAAAATGAGCGCATCACAGGCCCCCCAAACCAAAATAACATCCTTAGCCGCTCGAATTTTATCCTACTCTCCAGCTACGTGATGTTCATCCTTAAGCATGACCTGAATTTTCTCACGAATGACCGGATTTTCCACGAAGCAGTGGCCATGCAGCATTTCTTTGTTAAGAACTTCAAAAGCTTGTACTACAATTACAAATACTCATTTGTCTATCGCAAATTAATGCTTTCATTAATTTTTGATATGAGGAGAAAAAGTTCCATGAGGATGAATTGCCCTTTAAATGCGCTCAAGAACAGCCCAAGTGACATGGAAAAAATGAACATAAATGAGTACACACAGATATTAAGGCTGTTTAGTGCTCTGTGTGCAGAGGAGGGAATGGAGGGAAACGCCTTTTACAGCTACTTAACACAAAACTGTGTGCAAATGTCTAGCTCGCAGCAGTCGCAGCAGTCCCAGCAGTCCCAGCAGTATGACATTATACTGAATCGTCACTTAATTTACGACATGAACAACAGCGAAATTGTCAGCGTTCATTTGAATGTCCCTTTTTTTAACTACATTATTCCGATGCTCATAGAAACGAAAGCCCTTTCTGTGGCTGTGCAGGTGATTTTCAGCCCCAGGGAAAATGTAGACACGTATGCAACACTGTTCAACGTTATGTGGGCGTTCTTAAAAAGTTATAATTATGACGTGATACTGATGAAGAGAAGAGGGGAAGCGTAACGGGAGGGGGATTATATTGGCCATCCCCTCCACGCTTCCTCACAGTGGAATGGGCTACGGAGGGTACCCCCCCCCCACACGTTATTGCTCTACCCAACTGGCACTGCATCGTTTGGCGCTACATATTATGACGTATAAATTGTAAATACGTTATGGGCATTTTTTTCCCCCTCTTTTTTCTCCTCCTTTTTCTCCATTTCCTTATCCGCTTTTTTTTTTTTTTTTTCATCTTTGAGACCCCTCCCCCATTAACTCCTCCATTCGAATATTTGTTATAAATAAAAGTAGACGCAATTGCACAATATGCGCGAAGTGAAAAAAAAAAAAACAGACGCAATTATGCACTGTGTGCAGAAAAAAAAAAAAATTCCTTTTTTCCCCTGGAGAATAATAAGCAAAGTGATGGACCACTCGCACGTGATCCGTAGGAACAAAAATTGGCTATACACTGTGCTTTTCAAGCTGGGTTAAGGGGTGGAAAAATTGAGGGAAGACGAGTGTGGTACGGATGCTAAAGTTAAGAGGCCTTTAACAAAGCCGTTGAGTTTTACCCAATGTGAAAAATAAATAAGCGTACTAGCTTATTTTTTCCCACTTCCCTTTTATGGTTATCCACCTTTCGTTATCTTCTCCGCATTTTGCGCGGTCCAGAGAAGCTGCCCCCCAAGGCTAAAATGATTGCAATGGGTGGCTAAAAGGGGGGCTACAAAATTAGCCACACAATTTGCCACTCAGCTTCCAAACAATTTGCCACACAATTTGCCACACAACTTCCAAACAATCTTGGCAAGCAAAACCGCCTAGAATAATTCGTGCGTCTTGGCGGCCATGCCAATTGGCGCGCACACCAAAACGGGCGTCGCTTGGTGGCACTGTTTGGTCTCCCCGACTGGTCGCCCCGATTGGTCGTCCCGCTTCTTGGCTCCGCTTCTTGGCCCCGCTTCTTGGCCTCACTTCTTAGCACCCCTTGACGCAACACACACGATGGCCAAGCGGGGCATTCCCCACCCCCCCTTGTATGGCTAATTTAATTTTTCGCATGCGCCAGAAAAAACCTTACAGCGCATTTGTAAATTGCAAAGCTGTGCGTATGTCATCACGCACATGGGTATTTGACGCAAGTTGACTGCCAGCCCAACGAATGATCAGCAACTTTGCCCCTTTTTTTTTCCCCTCCATTTTGTAACCACCCCCTTCCTGCGTGCATGCATGTATGCACAAATGTGTGTGTGCTTCTTTCAAGGCTAACGCTAAAAAACTCGCTCAAAAAAAAAAAAAAAGGGCAACAAAAGTTGCTAGTCCCATATTTGATAGTCACTTGGGAGGTTGCACTTTTGTGAGCACGTGCACCCCCAGTTGGCTTAAATTTTCCGCGCCGCAGCTTAGCCACACAAAATGATGCAGAGCATCCAGGTTAATTCACCCAAGAAAGTGGTGCGGATGCAAGGAGGAAGTGACGAAGATGAAGAAAACGAAAAAGAAGAATATCTCATCACCAATCTTACCGAAAGCAATAAAAACATGCCTAGTCTTATAGTTCGTATTCCGAGCAACATGAACAAATTTTTAAGTAAAGAGGAAGTAAAAATCAACTTTAATGAAGATATTAAACTGCCTAATAAAAAGGGGAGCAAAATGTTGCGCTCCTTTAAGATGGAGCCATCTGCAACAGGCAGCTGTGAGGAAGTGAGTGAGAAGACCATGGAAAATACCTATGGGAGTCCCGATGTCAAAGTGGACAGTACGTACCAGTCGGACGGGACAGGTGGAGGGGCTACCCCTAGGAACGGGTTGGTCCGCGGAGGGGGCAGCGGTGAAGGCGGTGAAAACGGTGATAGCGACGAAAGCGACGAAAGCGACGAAAGCGGCGATGATGATGAGGAAGACCAGGAGGACGATGAAATGAGTGAGGGACTCATCAAGTCATTCAAACAGAACTACGTGGAGAAGCACCAAACGAACGCTTGCAATGAAAGCCTTACCTTCCTAAGAGATCACACAAAAAATGAACTAGAATATTTTCTTCAAAAAAAAAAACTACACAGTTCATACGAAATGAAAATAAATGACATTATTAACATCGACTATGATAAGCTGAACGAGAAAAATATCATCCCATACTTCTTAACGAACATGTTCGATGCAGAACAGAAGAAGAAGAGAGAGAAGTTGAAGCAGCTGTTGGAGGCCAAGCGGAAGTCCATGTTGGAGAGATCAAAGAGGAGGTATAACAACCAAATGGAGAAGGGGGTCGCGGGGCGCCAGAAGGGAAAGCCCAGGCCCAGCTCGAAGGGGAGCAAACCGACGAAGGGGGAGAAGCTGCACAGCGCGAAGTTGAAAAAGGAGAAGGGTGCAAACGGAAAGGGGCGCCAAGAGGACGACGCTGCTGACGACGAAAATGACGACGCTGACGATGAAAACGACGAAGCGAAGGATGAAAACGACGACGCGGAGGACGAAGACGAAGACGTTGAAGACGACGCGTACGAGCCTCTCCCAAAGGGCGGCAAGCGGAAAAACAAGCAGGGGGCGAAGCTAGTCGGGTTAAAGGACAAAAGGACGCGCACCGAAGAGGGAGACAAGCAGGAGGACTCATACCTGGACGACTTTGATAAAGAAGCTGACTTAGACGCTGACGTAGACGCTGATGTAGACGCTGATGTGAACATTTACAACGACCCGACGCTGTACGGAATCGAAGGCAGCAGTGATTACACGGAGGGGCTAAAGAGCGACCTAGAAAACTCCCAAGAAGAAGAAGAAGCAAAGGATCAACAACAGATGGGGAGCATTCCAAAGGCACAGAAAAAAAAAAAAAATGTAGAGCAAGTAGCAGAGGAAGAAGAAAAAATAGATGATATAATAGACACAGAAACGCAAAAATTAATCTCCTATGATTACTATTCCAGTATAAATATAAAAGAAGTAGTAAAGCCGAGTTATAAAATAAAATCATTAACCCCCTTTATTCCCATTGAGGAAAATATTGACAATTTAGATCATGTCCAAAAATTGCAATACCTTATTAAAAACCTCCCCCACACACATATAAAAGAGAAAAGGTCTCTATACCACTACAACATAAAGCAGTTTATCAAATGGAAAGTCTATCTAATGAATAATATAAATATTTGCCTTTACGGAGTAGGGTCAAAATATCATTTACTCAACCTGTTTTGCAATATATGCCTAAATGACGGGAACAAATGTATTGTGCTAGGGTTCGAAGAAGAAATAAACTTTGAAGAAATTCTAACACGCATATTGGAGTACCACTATAAATACAAAACATCCAAAAATTTAAAGTCATTTGATTTGCTATACGAATTAATCCACAAAGTTAATGAAGCTAATGTACCCCTTTATTTTGTTATACATAATATAGATAACGTAAAATTATACCCCTACTATGAATATTTTTCTTTTATGAGTCAATATGATAATATTCACTTTGTTTGTTCTATTGATGATGTTTCCTTTGAACTCAACATGAACTTTAAGAATATCAGCTCGATTAATTTCCACTATGTGAAATGCCACACGTGGTTAGACTATCGTCATGAAATTTTGAGACAGTGGAATAAATTCCTCCCTGAATGGGTGTTCAATAAAAAGTGTGAGGAGGTAGACATGAAGAAGAACATAGAAACTATATTAAACGCGCTTAGTATAAATCATAAGAGACTCTTTAAAATCATTGCATCGATCCAGTTGGAAAATCTGGAAAAGGGTATCTACGGGGTGGAGAAGGAGTCCTTGCTCCAGGACAAGCGAATATTTACCGTCGGAGCTTCCAGCATCAGGATAAACTCCCTTCTTGTCGAATTCGTGTCCCACAATGTTATCACCGAAACGAGGCTCAAGGAGGGTAATACCTTCCTCAAAATAAATGCAGATAAGGAGGAGCTCAAGAGGGTCGCCGAGCAGTTGTGAGGTGGACACACATGGAAAAAAAAAAACGGTGCCCTCCACCAACTTCCACCTCTAAGAATAAAGCAGTGAAGAACCCTACGCACTGCCCCCCCTTTTTTTTTTTTATGATAAACTTTTTTTAGTCCATATTTTACAAGATTAGAAAATTTCTTAATGTTAAAAAAAAATTCGTGGGCCGCTGGGCCTGCGCATGTAAGGTGTGAAAAAAAAAGGGAAAACCGGGAAAAAGGAGCGTTAAGAAATGCGATCAATTCAGTCCTGCCGGTTCGGCTTGACGGATGCGCATTCGGGTATGTGTCTCATTTGTGCGTTCGCCTATCTGTTGATCTGTGCGCCCCATGGCCGCCTCCCCCGCCTTTCTTTCACCGCAACGCTGCAACATTGATCAGCCGCTACGCAGCTCAACCGCTACGCAGCTCAACCGCCACACCGATCAACCGCCACACAGCTCAACCGCCACACCGATCAACCGCCACACCGCTCAGAAGGCGTCCTCCTCCTCGTCGTCGGGCGCGTCCGCACCATCGCTGTTCCCCTCGTCATTATCGTCCTCATCGTCCGCGTTGTACACGTCGTTCGGGAAGGCAATGGCCGTGTTGTTCTTGTTGATGGTGAACACTGTGAGCTCCACGTACTTGTCAATGGTGTTAAAAACGTGCGCTTTGGTAAACCCCTTGGTTACAGCCTGCGTTTCGATTTCTTCAATCGATATCCATCCATTCCATTTTTTTTTCTTTTCCATAATTTTCTCCTTTATACTTTTAATAATATTCATAATTTCGGTGGAGGAATCTTTCCTTCTTCTTTTTTCCGTTTGTTGAGAGACGCTAGCTTTGGACTGCTCCGTTAATCGGATGGCTTCTTCAAAATCGGCCGTCTCTATGACATCGCTGTCTCTCAGTCTTGCTAGCGCCTGTGATATTCGAAGAATGGCTAGCAGTGCTCTCGGTGTTGTATAATTAATACGGGTATCGTTGTATCTCTCCTGCTGCGATTCTAATTGTCTGGAAGAAACATACCACTGGGTAATTTTGGGAATCAGGTCTGGTGAAATCGTGGGTTCTTTTTTTTTGGCTAGCTGGATAAACGCCCTCAGTACAGTTTTGTCAATTTCTTCATACCCTTCGCTGCTCAATTCGGATCTTTTCTTTTTATCATCATTAGAGTCTGCGCACTTCAAAATGTTCAGCACATGCTCAGCTAGCTTTTTATCCTTATCCCTATCAGATATGTCCAAAAGTAGAAACTGTAAATCAAATCTGGTTAGTAGCGCAGCAGGCAAATTCATGTTAAGCATAACGGATTTCTTACAATCGTATCTGCCATTAATAGGGTTGGCAGCTGCCAATACAGAAGACCTCGCAGGCATGTTACTACAATGGCCAGCTTTTGCTATCGAAACGGTTTGTTGTTCCATAACTTCGTAAATGGCTGATCTATCAAATTCGTCCATCTTGTCAAATTCATCAATGCAGCATATTCCTTTGTCTGCCAAAACGAGTGCTCCTCCCTCTAAGGTTGTTTCGCCCGTATTGGGGTCCTTCAAAACAGCTGCAGTTAAACCAACAGAACTACTTCCCTTTCCTGTTGTGTAAATTGATCTCGAAGCAATGAGACATACCTTCTTCATTAGCTGACTTTTTGCAACTCCTGGATCTCCCATGAGCAGTATATGTATATCACCTCTTATCATCCCTCCATCTTTTTTTTTTGTGCATCCTCCGATTAGCTGCAACAGTAATGCCTTCTTCACATCGTCATGTCCATATATTTCAGGACCAATATTAAAGGCCAACTTTTCGTACAAATTAGGGCTATTTTTCAAAGCTTGAACTTCTTCCATAATTTTGTCATAGTTGTCAATATGCTCATTAAAATTTTCTTTATTGTTTTGTACGTAATAAATATGAAAGACCTTCTCTGCAATGAGTCCCCCCTTTAATGCTTGGAATCCACTTTTCGTGACTGGCATAAGAACCCCTGTAAGGGTAACAGACATCCCAGGCTGTACAGAAGTGGTGGATTCACCATGAATTATACAGTTCATACTCCTAGGGATGTCTCCTTCTGGTAACTGGCTAGGCAATTCTTGGACTTTAATTTCTTGGTATTTTACAAATTTACTTAACTTGGCTTGAAATTTGAGTGATCCTCTAACACCATGCACATTTGTACATCCAGGGCAATCAAAAAGAGGCATAAAAAATGGACCATCCACTGCTTTATATGCAAATACGTGACATCTATCACATTCGTATGTAGCTACTTGGATCCTGGGCTTCAGTTGAGTAGCTCTAATAACTTCACATTCGAATGTACTTAAAGATCCTATACAGTCTGCATTCACTACTCTCATTTTTCGAACCAAATCTCTCGAACTAGGAATAAGGATAATTTCAAAATTGACTCTTAAATATGCTGGCAGTTTGTACTCTTTCATTCTTTCTTGTCTAATTTCTTCAATTGGTTTAATCATATCACGAAATAAGTTGTTAAACGCTTCCTTTTCACTTTCGTCCGTGGAATACCCACTAAGGTCTTCATTATTTATTCTCCTCAAGTTCTTCCTCTTTGTCTTCTCATTTTCGTCCTCCTCTCCATAACCCTTTACAAACCTTTTGAAACATTCATCGGACAAGCATTTATCAGCTGCAGAGTAGAGTAACTCCATGTACCTGTGCGTGTTGGTCATAATCCCATTGTACACGGAATAATCCGCTTCCTTGTTCTCCTTGCAGAAATGTTCCCTTAGGTCGTCTAAATATATTGGCAGCAACTCCGTTTCGTGATTGTAAATCTTTTGAAGGTATCCTTTATATTTTAACTTCCCCCAGTTGGTATGATTCGCCGAGGGGTCTTCGAACGTGTCGAAAAAGGTCACCAGTTCATCTATATGCGAATTGTAATTTTTCACCGCTTCTAAATACTTCGTGTGGTTATCATCCACGTACGTCCTGATTTCCATTTTTCTCTCCCCCATTTTCGCACTTTCACGTGTGAGTGGGGAACTTTGGGGGGTGCGGGTGGCCGCGCGCTGGGCAACGCGAAGGGGCACGTATACTTATATATACTAATATGTTAATATATATATTAATATATGTGTTTATATATTTACATTTACATTTATATTTACATTTATATACCCACGTGTGCACAAATGACACCCCCTCGCGCGCGGCACCTCTGAAATTCGCTCCTGCGCTGGCGCAAAGTGCTTGTCCTGGAAACCCCCTCTTAAGTAATTTCCGCTAAACACATTTGAAACGGGAGGAACTCTCACCCAGATACGCCTCACGCTTTTGAGAAATACACATCCAAGCGCGCTACTTCGATTGGCATATGTGTATTTTGGAGAGAATAAAAGGAGAAAAAACGTGAGCACATTTTTTTCATTTTTTTTATCTGTGCGCGGCTTGGTTTGCTCGTTTAAAAAAAAAAAAAAAAAAAAAAAAACGTGTGGCATAATTTACCGTGCTAAACAAACGCGTAATGGTTTAAAAAAATACGTCACGATATACGGGCACGACAAGGATACCACATTTCGTCGTGGAAATTTTTTTCGTAAAAAAAAATAATTATCAAGGAAACGTCAACATAGCATAGGCGAACGTAACCATTTCGCTAAAAATAGACATAAGGGGTTAAAAAAAAAACTGGAGCGTTCTTCACGTGAATGTGTTCCTGGCGCATGAGAGGCCATGGTCATTTTGTGCGACTCGGAAAACCCGCATCGCGCCTCAACACACATGCACTATTTCACGGATACGCCGATTCATGGGTTCGCAAAATGGCACTAGCGTTTTTGAAGAAGGCGGGTGTTTTGCATTTTCCAACGCTCGTTCCGTTCAATTTAAGCTTCCTTATTTTTGTTACGCTTCGCTGTGCTGCGCCGCGTTTCCCGTTTTTCTTTCCCCCCCGCAGTGCATCAGTCTAACGCGCCATTCATTTTAAGACATACTGGACAACAAAAAGAGTGTTTTAATTCCCCCGTTTGGATGTATATTCCTAGGTGTTTATCTTGGCAGAGGGCACTCATTTTATGCGTTTATCAAAAGGTAGCCCATAAACCTGCCTTAAAAAGCCACCCCCACATGGAACCCCGTGCAATGACGCGTATGCACAATTGAAACGTGTACCTCCCTATATATATCCCTCCATTGAAGCGTTTTTCAGAGTGCCTCTTTTAAAGCGAATGAACCATTTGCTGATCCGTTTCAGCGCAAACGAGCAAGTTGGCTCACCCCCTTTTTTACCCCTTGAATGGGATTCGCACATATGTTGCATGCGCGGGACAGCACAACTTTGTTAAAAATACCTCCTTAAATAGAGAGGAGCACATTCGCCCCTCCCTATCCCCCCTGGTGACCCCTTGACAATCGACATATCTGCCCTTCTTGAAGGAAGAAAAAACTTCCTCTTTTTTTTTTTTTTGTCCTCATTTGAACAATTCGTTGTGTTAAGAAACGTTTCAAAGTGGTGTGCAAATTCAAAAAAAAAGAAAAAAATGGGGAAAAGACGAAAAGGCGTAGAAATGAACGCGGCGAAACGGAAAAAAAAAAAAAGAAGCAAAAGCAGATGCAGAAGAAGGTGGAAACGCTTCTCTAAACACCGAAAACATATTTTTATAAGTTAAAAATGGGCGCGCTAAAACAATGAGTCGAGTGTGGACTGATTCAAAAGCGTTAATTATTTATCACTTCCCGTTGTTCCCCCTTTTTCTTTTTGCCACATAAGCGCAAAGAATGCATAC